>NC_057803.1:198987910-199158493 GCF_018294505.1 Triticum aestivum | reverse complement strand
TATGGAAATGCTCAAGTTCTTGAGAGCACGCACAAGCGCTACGTGTTATCATCGGCACTAGCTGGGATTGCCCCAGATTTCCTCGGTTATGCTATAACCACTCCAACAGTGAATTCACTCTCTATTGTTGGGTTCTTCCCCAGTTACCAGAATCGTTCCCAGCATTTGCATTTTGTTCCCAGCTTGCACCACCAATGTCCCTTCCATTTCCGGTGATAAGCAAAAATCATCCATTACGTTGTCTTCAACAAGGTAATCCACATCATCCAAGTTTGAGTATGCCATTCTACCGACCCCCTCCAAATGATCGATTATGATTTGCCTTAAGCTGATATAAAGAGTTTCAATGATCTCTGAATCAAAGGTAATTCTTTTTGCCACTTAAGGAAATAATCTACGAATCACCCTCCTCCGGGGTGTATCGTTATGGTATCATGGCAACTCAACTCCTCGCTACGTTGACAATCGTTTACCACCTTCTGAAGCGTGAAATTGTTGTCTATCTAGTGAACCTTCGTCATCCGTTTCTTTCCACCCCTCTTGATGTGTATCTCATGTCTCAACCCGAGAGATAGTCCTATGTCTCATTCCGTGAGTTAATCCTGAGTTGTTCGATCTTCGAAAAGATCAGTCCTTCTAGAGTCCCCTTCCCCTCTCGTTGTTATGTTAGTTGGAGTTCTCAAGGCAAGACTTCAAGACAATGATGGTGAATGAATCAACGTTCAATTGAAGTGCACCCTGAATCATGAAGATTATACTAGTTGACGTTCCCCCCTCTCCTTACCCTACGCTTGAATCTCGGGACGAGATTTTTGTTTAGTGGGGGTGAGTTGTCACAGCCCCAGTTCAGCCCTTGCTTGACTTGCTTGTTCATCATGCCATCATGTTTAAATTCCAAAGAAATTTGAAATGGGGATTGTTGAAACCCTAGCACCAAATGAAATTTAACTAGGTTTAATAAAAAAATATTTTCAATAACCCAGAATGCCCTTTGGAAATGTTCATAATTTCTGTTAGAGGTGAAAACCTCTTCCAAAAATGATGAACATATTTATAGGCTATTCCTGGATTTTTGAATTAAATTATATAGTATTTGCATTTGGGCATTTAATTGCTAATAATATTTTAAATGCTCAAATAATCACAAACTGAAATGTTTACTGTTGGAAATATTCCAAACAGTGGCCACAGTCAGTTGCATGATTTTTGGAAATGCTCTGGCATTTTTAATAAATCCAAACACAATTACATAAAATAGAAAACAGTAACTAAAATAGAAATAAAATAAAAGAGCAAAGCATCTTACCTGGCGCTTACCTGGTGGTCCATCAGGACCGGCCCAGCTCCCCCCACCTGGCCGGCCCAGCCCGCCACCGCTACCCTCCGTCGTCTTCCTCCCCTCGCCCCGAAGCAGCTGCGTGCCCGGCGCACAGGCGAGCCGCGCCAGCTCCTCCTTGCCTGCCTAGCTACCCCCTCGTCGCCCTGGTCGCCTTCCGCGACGCCACGACACCCCCGACCCCCTCTCACTCCCTCCCTGTCGGCTCCTCTCTCCCCTGCTGCCCTCTCTCTCGCAGCCCCGAGCACGCCTCTCGCCGCCGTCAACCGTATCTGTAGCCACCGCGCACGCCTCGCCTCCTCGAGTCGTCCATCGCCTCTGCTACCTCGAGCGGCTCCTCTCCGGTGAATCACGCGAGCCCGGAGGCACCGAAGCAACGCAATTGCCATCTTCTTCACCGCCGGTCGCCGGACCTCTCCGTCGTCGATTGGCTGCAGCCAGGCCGTCCCCGAGCCTCCCGTGCTGATCTCCAGGACCGCCGTAAGATCTTCTTCGTTTTCCCCCTCCTTTTCTGCTCGTTCCCGTGCCGTAGCCGCCTTCCCCGCAAGCACCGAGCTCCGGCCATCGCCATTGCCGGTGGACCTCGCGTCCCGGCGCTCTTCCGCTCGCTCCAGTAGCCCCCGCGTGCTCCCCAGGTCCCCAGGGTCCCGACGCGCTCCTCGGCTCTCTGGCTAACGCGCTGCAGCCACTGCGCCATGCTGGCCCGATCTCCGGCCGCCGCTGACCTCGTCGCCGCCGTCACGGCAGCCACTGGAGCTCTCACCCGAGTACACCGGTGTGCTCAGCGCGCCTCCACGAACCTGCAGCTACCAGTAGCTTCGCCTCCCGTGCCCTCTAGCACCATACTCGGCTGATCCCGAACGCCGGCCGCCGCCACGAGCTCGACCCCGACGAGCTCGAACCACCCCAACCCCTCCCATTTGGCCCTCTGGATGCGCAAGAGCGAGGGCTATGCCCTGGTGCCCTCAGCCGCCGCCTCCGTCGCCTTTAGCGCAAGTCCGGCGCGTTGCCGCCGCCATTTTGGTCGCCGCCGGCGTAAGTCCGGCGATGATGACGTGGGCATCATTAGCGGCTAACCCCCCCTACACTAATCAACCCCTAGGCCACTGACAGCGGGCCCCACCCCTGGTCAAACCCCAGTCAGCGCTGGGTTTGACCGGGATTAGCCCCTGTGTCACAGACCAGTGGGCCCCACTGGTCAGGTTTGACCCGGGGCAGCCCTGTTGACTTGCTGATGCAAGCATGACGTAGTGCTGATGTCATAATTAATTTTCTGGAATTATTTTAATTCTAAATAATCAGAAAATTCCAGAAAATGCCTAAAACTTCTAAAATTCATAGAAAATTAACTGTAACTCCAAATTTAATAAATTATATATGAAAAATTATCAGAAAAATTCAAGGAATCCATCTGTACCATTTTCATGCATGTTAGAACAACTTATAGGTGCTGTTTAGCACAAATCATATAAAGGGCATTTAAATAATCACATATGGAGTTTGAATTTGAATCTTGTATTCAAACCAACTTCATTTAATCTGTTGCTAGTTGCATTAGCTCAAAACACATTCATTTTGCCATGTCATGATCATGCATCATATTGTGCATTGCATTGATTGTGTTTTTCTGTGTTGCCGGTATTTGTCCCCTCTCGATAGACGCGATACCGATGATGTGATCGTTGACACTGATGAAGACTCAATGTTATCTTCAGAAGTGCCAGGCAAGCAAAACCCCCTTGTTCATTCCGATACAATCCTACTCTCTCGCTCCTGCTCTCTTTTAATGCATTAGGACAACACCGATTTTTCTGTTACTTGCTGCGGTAGCTGAACCCCTTTATCCTTTGCATGACCTGTCATTGCCACAGTAAATAGATGAAACCCACTAGCATGAGTAGGAGTTGTTTGAGCCCTGTTGTGCCTACTCATTCATGTTTGTTTGTCATGCCTGCTACTGCTTAGAGTCGAGTCAGGTCTGATTCATCCGGGATGAATCAGAGGTGTGTGAACATGTCCTACTGTGTGTGAGCTAAGTGTGTGGATACGATTTGGTAAAGGTGACGGTGAGAGGCCATGTAGGAGTACATGGTGGGTTGTCTCATTGAAGCCGTCCTCAGGAACTGAGTTCTGTGTTTGTGATCCATGATTCAGCTACTACCATACATTGGGCCCTGAAATATGACCCCGCTCGACTTCTTATTCACCCTAGCTCTCTGTCCAGGAGTTGCAAGTAGTTTCTGGTGTTTGTAGCCTACTGGAGGCCGTGGACAGCGCTGACCGTAGGGGTGGGCTGTGATGCGGTAGGTACGTGGCACGGTGTACCGAATACCCGTTAGGTATCTCGGGAACCCTGTTCACATCGTTCGGGGCCGTATGGGAAACCTCGGCCGGACTCCCTGCGGATGGAACCTGAATAGGCGATAAACCTGGACTAGAGGCTTAAGTGTTTAGGTAGGTCGTGGTCTACACCCACGTCGGCTTTCGCTTGAAGTCTGCTGAGCACATGTCGTGTGCAGACGCTAAGTGGTGGAAACATGTATGAAGAAGTACACCCCTGCAGGGTTAACATGATCTATTCGAATAGCCGCGTCCGCGGTGAAGGACTACTTGGTTGCCTATACAGTTCATAGACAAGTAAATGGAAACTACTAAAAGCCTCAAGATAAGTGTGAGTGCCGAGGATGGCTCTTCCGTAGGAAGACGGAGGTGGATCCTCGGTAGTGTATTGAAGTGGTGAGTAGTGGACTCGTGTGCGCAAAACCATTTCAAGTTGGAGTATCGTAGGATAGCCTAGCCAAGAGTCAAAGCTGGCTTGCTGCAATAACTCCACCAACCCTTCTTGATACTATGCATGTATGTAGGATCTGATGTAAGTCTTGCTGAGTACCTTTGTACTCATGTTGCTATAAACTACATTTTTACAGAAGACGCTGCAACCCCTTCTGATGGGTTCTATGTAGACGTTGACATCAACGAGTAGGCTAAAGACCCAGGTGGTGACCCTGAGCTTGTGAAGGACCACGTAGTATAGCTAGGCTTTCCAAGCCTCTTTTATTTTACTAGTTGTCTGTACTCAGACAAGTTACTTCCGCTGTTGGTTTGTATGACTGTATGACTTGTATGTTGGGTCGTGATACCCGTACCTTTGTGTATGTTATGTATGGCTCCCTGAGCCTTAAATAAAGTACTTGTGTCATAGAGTCATGTTGTGATGCTTCGTTGTATTTGCACATATCGAGCATATTGTGTGTATGACTGAAATGCTTGGTATGTGTGGGATCTGACTATCTAGTTGTTTATCTTTAGTAGCCTCTCTTACCGGGAAATGTCTCCTAGTGTTACCGCTGAGCCATGGTAGCTTGCTACTGCTCTGGAACACTTAGGCTGGCCGGCATGTGTCCTTCTTCGTTCCTGTGTCTGTCCCTTCGGGGAAATGTCACGCTTTGAGTACCGGAGTCCTGTTAGCCCGCTACAGCCCGGTTTACCGGAGTCCTGCTAGCCCAGTGCTACAGCCCGGACCCACTTGCTGATGACCGACACGTTCGAAGCTGGGTCATGGATGCCTGTCCCTGTAAGTCTGTGCCACTTTGGGTTTACGACTAGTCATGTCAGCCCGGGCTCTTTATCATATGGATGCTAGCGACACTATCATATACGTGAGCCAAAAGGCGCAAACGGTCTCGGGCAAAGGTAAGGCGACACCCGTGGGAACACCGTGCGTGAGGCCGCAAAGTGATATGAAGTGTTACCGGCTAGATCGATGTGACATCGAGTCGGGGTCCTGACACACATCTGGTTAATGGTGCGTGGGCCCCGGGGGAGGAGCCGGCCGACTCTTGGGGGCCAACTCCCGACGGGTCTGACTTGTGGTGCACTTGCCGTCTTCTGGGATCTCGCTGGCCGATGGGACCCGCCATCCAAAGGTCGTACAGACAAGCCGTCCTGGGCGCAGGATTCGGTCCTTCGGTGCTGATGTTAGGGCCAGCATGGAAACAGTGCCACGCCGCACGGAGATCTCCATGAGTACGGCGTACTGTGACCATGCTTGCCTTTGGAAAGGGGCAGGAGCAGTCTTCACTGTAGCCACTCCCCTGTCCTGTCCCTCTTGATGAGGACATGGGGTTTTGCTGGAGGTGCGGGCCGACTCCCCAAGGCCGGCTTCTTGGGAAGTCGTCAGTCAGGAGTCAGTTTGTCCTGAAGTCATCTCTGGGACTCGGCCGCGAGTGGCTAGTCGGTGGCCTTGCCGCCGACTCCTTAGAAGGCGGCTCTTTGTCCTGGGGTCTTGAGGGGCGCAACCTGCCACGATGCCTTGAAAGGTTCTAGGACTCGGGTTAGCCTACCCGTGGCCCATTCCTCCGACAGTAGTCCCCGAAGCTGATGTGGCGCCGCGGACGATCGGCCGAGGAGCCTCAGCAGTTTCTCTTTCTGGGTGCCCGAGACATGGATCTTGCTTGACTTCTACCGGGCCGGCTGGAAGGAGTCGGACTCGCCTAACTCTGACTCGCACAATATTTCGAACGTCGCGGCGGGATCCAAGTAGCATGCTGGCTAAGCCTCCAGGCCGCCACCCGTTCTGGGCCTGTCACGTGATGACACGCGGCCGGGCCAGTCTGCCAGCCTACGCGCGTGACAGGACAGGCCCGTAGGCGGGGCCCGCCACTACCGCGCCTCGGTGCCCGAGCGGGTCCGCTGTGGCCCAGGCGGACGGTTGGGATTCCCGTGGAGTTACTGTGCGCAGTAAGTTTGTCGTGGAAACGTGGGGGTCGTGGGGTCGTGGGCGTAGTAAATCCCACGACCGCCCCCTCGGCTTCACAGCCCATGAGGCTATAAGTAGGGGGAGGAGGGGGGCGCGGTAGAGCACGCGCGCTCCTCCTTCCTACTACTCCTTGCTCTTCTCTTTCTTCTTCTTCCTTGCTCCGCCGCGCGCCCAAGCTTTGCCGAACGCTGCAGCGATAAGCTCACGATGAGTTCTTCGTCTGCCGCCACGCCTCCCTCGGTGCATTCTGGCACCTGGGACGGCTCAAAAGTTCACGACGACCACATCGAGTTCCTTCGCAAGACTCGTCGGCTCCCCGGCGAAGACTACGTGCGGGTGCGTCTTGCACCGAGGGAGGAGATTTCCCCAGCGCCGGAGGAGGGCGAGTGAGTCATCTTCCGCTCGCACTGCCTGCGGGGATAGGGGCTGCCGGCGAGCAGCTTCTTCCGCTCTTTTCTGGAGTTCTACGGCCTCCAGCCGCACCACCTCACGCCCAACACGGTGGTGTTGCTGTCCGCCTTCGTGGCCTTGTGCGAAGGCTTCCTCGGAGTCCTCCACACCCTCGAGCTCTGGGGGGAGTTCTTCTACTGCAAGCTCGGCACCCAGGCTGCAGGCGTGCCAGCTCAATCCGGCGCGTTCATCACCGGGCGGAGATCGGGAGCCGACAACCCTTCCCCACCATCAGGCTGATAAAGTCGGTGAAGATGTGGCAGCGATCGTACTTCTACATGAAGAGCGTGTTCGCAGGGGGCGATTGGGTCAACCTGCCGGCTTTCGAGGCCGACCCGCCGGCTGGGAGACTGCCCAACTGGTCGTACCGGGCCAAGTCGCTGACGCCTGCGGGAGCCGGCGCCGTCACATGACTCCGAGTGCTGACGCAGTCGGAGGGCCTGACTGGTCCGGACCTGCTGGCTGCCTTCGTAGCGCGCCGAGTTCTCCCGCTCCAAGGCCGCCCCCACATGATATGCCAAATGAGCGGGCGTCGTGACCCGAGTCAGATGTGCGCCAAGGACATGCCTCATGAGGAGGTGGCCTACATGGTGAACTACCTCTCGGACAGCAAGCTGCTGGAGGACTGGCAGTTCGGCAAGCAGCCGTACTCCCGCGCCAACCCCCCACCTATCGTGAGTTGCCCTTTCTTTCTTTCTTCGAGTTGTCTTCTTTCTTGCTGAGTCTGTTTTGTGCGACCTGACCAGTCGGCTTTGGTCAGAATCCCCTCCTCCATCCACCAGCCGGCACCTCAGGGCCGGCCCGTGAGTTCCTTGCCGACCGGGCGGAGAGCGACGTCGACGACCCCGATCTGGGGGCAGCGGCTTTGGACGATGACGCCGAGGGAGGAGGCGGCCCGCGGCTCAGGGCCAGTCTAGAGGACTGACCTGACGATGATGAGGAGGTCGCCCCCCGCCCCCGGCCAGGAGCCAGCCATCCTGGTGCGGGCTCTTCTGCCGCGCCGGGTGCTCTGGGTGGCGGGAAGAAGCGCCGGGCCATGCCGACTTTGTTCGGCAGTCGGCCGAAGAAGCCCAAGAGTTCGGTTGCGGCGACCAAACGGGAAGACGCGGCCGCGAAGGCCATCCGCTTCCGCAAGGAAGTGAAGAAGCCGCCGCTGGTCTCCGCGTGAGTATTCTGTCTTGACGCTTTATTCTTTCTCTGTAGCTTTGTCTGAGTCTTTTACTTGCTTCCCTCGCTTCAGGGCTCCCCTTACTGTTGAGAGGGTTGCCGCCGCCTCCGTCATGGGGTCAGCGGAGATGTCCGCCACCACTCGGCGGATTGACCCCGCTGCTGACCTCCGGGAGGCAACGGAGCGGAATGCACAGGAGAAGCGCAACGAGGATGAGGCTGCCCGCCTGGAGAAGGTGGAGGCCGATAAGGCGGAGGCCTCCGCCAAGAAGAAACTGGCGGAGGCCGAAGCCGTCGCCGCGACGAAGCGGCAGGCTGAGGAGGCTGGGTGCCGCCAATCGGCGGTGTTCGTCACCCTGCTAAACTCTGTGCCGCCGCCTCCGGAGTTCACGCGGCAGACTGGGGAAGCCGGCAGCGAGGACCCCATCATGGAGAGGGAAGGAGACGCCAGACGTGATTGTTCCGCCGCCACCTCCGCGCCGTCTAGGAGCGCGCCAGGCGGATCCGCCGGTGCCACCGACTGAAGACGAGGCCGTGGCGAGGCTACTTCTTCAAGTCGGCTGGCCAAGGCACCGCCGTCTTGAGAAGGCGACTTCGGCGCCACGCCCCTTGGAGACCGGCACCGCCAGCTCGGCGATCCCAGACGCCGAAGCGACGAGCGTCGTGCCCATTGGGTGGGTGCGAGGAGGCGGCACAGGGCCGCTGAACCAGGCGCTTCTGGACGTCCAAACGAAGCATCGAGCTGTGGGCGACGCCATCCAGAACTGCACCAAGGCGTACCTGGCATCGCGGGCACCTGTTCGGGTATGTTTTCTCTTTGGTCCTTGTTTTCTTGTTCTTCTCTGTGGGGGCGCGCCAGCGCACCCACTGGGTGTAGTCCCCGAGTTTCGGGCCAGCTGTTGAGCAGGCGGCCCGGAACTCCAATTGGTGAGCTCTGGGTACTAACTTTTGTCTGAAATATTTGTCGCAGGACTACCACAACCTCCACTTTACTGCCTTCAACCGTAATGTTGAAGAGCTGGGCAAGCGGACCGCCGACTTGTCAGAGAGCCGGAGTAAGTCCTTTTTTCTTCTTTGCGGGGCGCGCTGGCGCACCCGCGGGCTGTAGTCCCCGAGATTCGGGCCGACTGCTGAGTAGTCGGGCCGGATCTCCCCGATGACCTTCTTTACTGATGACTTAACGCCTTCTTTCTTCCTTCTCTTCAGAAGCCAACACTGTTCTTCAATAGCAGCTGAGCGAAGCAAACTCCGTGTTGCGCGCCAACGGGGAGGAGTGCAGCAAGCTCGCCACATAGCGCGATCTGCTGGCCACTCAATTGGCAGAGCAGAGGGAGCTTCTTGCGAAAACGCAGAAGGAGGCGGAAGAGGCGGAAACCGCCCTCCTAGCTGAATTCGCGAGCAAGCGCTCCTCCTGGACTGACAGAGAGGCAATGCTGGCCTCCGGCTTCCATGAGATTGAAGACATTGTTGATGGTGAGTTTATTTACTTTCTTTTTTCGAGTTGCCGATTATAAGTCGTGGCGACTCCTGATTTTTGACTTGATTCTTCGTTTCTTCCATTTTTGGCAGACTCCTTCCCCGGGCACTCGCAGGATGCCATCCAAGCCATCGAGGCTGACCGTGAAGGTCGGAGGGCGGAAGGCGCAGAGATCACCGCCGACGCTCCCCGAACCCTTGATGAGCATATCCTGAGCATCGAGGCTCGCCTTCGGCCGACTCATCGGATGCTGCGCCGGCTTCAACGTGTCGGTGCCCAGGCGATTGCCGCCCTGTGGCCGGACATGCAGGCTCCGCGCACCCCCAGTCTGAATGCCGACTAGCTAGAGGTCGCGGCTGGTCGTCTTGAGGCCTGGAAGGGTTCCTCGGCCCATGCTGGAGCGCGCCGGGCCTTGGAGTTCGTCAAGGCGTGGTATCCGGGGATGGATCTAGACCGGCTGGCCACACTCCGGTCAGAGCCCCAGCCGGAGCTGGCAGCCGCAGAAGACGCCCTCGTCAAGTGTGCCGCGACGATCGCCGAGTACACTGACACCAGCATCTTCGTCCCCGAGCGGTCTGAAGACGGCGAGGAGGTACCGCCGGAGTGGTTTGGGATGAACCCTGACTACGACAAGGACTCAGCGGAGGTGATCGGCTCAAGCGTCGAGGAGGAAGGCGAGGCGGAGGACGGAGGCGAGACGGAAGCACCAGAAGACGGAGCGGACGGCCAGCCTTAGCTCGACTGCGCCTCCAGCAACGAGCCGCGTGCGACTGAGCCAACTACCGCCGGAGGCGATCAAGCCGAGACTGCCCAGCTGGCCGCCCCAACGCCTGACGCTGCCGCCTCCTCCGACCCTCCGAATCCGTCTGTTGCTTCCTAAGTTGCCGCCTTATCTTTATTTTATCTGCTTTAGTAGTCTTGAAGAACTTGTTAATTTGCACAATTCCACCCGCGGGGTGTATTTTGAACTTCTGCATGAAGATTCGGCCAAGGGCCTATGCTATGTAAATATTTATCCGAATTCTATCTTTTCTTGCTCATTGCTCTTTTGGCCTTTTCCTTTGCCGCTTTCCCTTAGTTGCCTGTCTTGCCAGTCGGACAGCCGCTCTGAGGACTGCTGTTGGATCAAATGCTTGGCTACTTTGGGAAGGCAAGTACTTAGCCATTTTTAGAGTTTTTTAGCAAGTTGAATAGAAGGCAGTGAGCCGACTGCTTAATAGTTGGTTTGCGAAAAGAAAAAGAGGAAGGCTGGAAGCCGGCTTTAAGCTA
This sequence comes from Triticum aestivum, assembly GCF_018294505.1. NCBI lineage: Eukaryota > Viridiplantae > Streptophyta > Magnoliopsida > Poales > Poaceae > Triticum > Triticum aestivum. The sequence goes on along the minus strand of NC_057803.1, from coordinate 199,148,035 downwards.
TGTTCTATGTTTTGAGTTCTTAGCCATTTTTCATGTGAACGCCCATTCTACCTTACTCCTGCCCACCGTACAGTTGCTCTGTGAGCTGCGGCTTCTGACAGGAGACGGCCTAGGCGTCACACACTACTTGTCCGGCTGCAGGAAGCATTTCATAGTGCAAGGCGGCAAGTCCCTGGGCCGACCTGTCGAGCCCGGTGCCAAGCGGCATAACAAAGTGTAACACACTCGTAGGCATAACTTTTATCATATAGACAAAAGAGGGCAGTCCCCGAGCTCGTCTCGGGGGCCCTGAAGTCTTGGTACTTTAATACAAAAGGTAGCATGGTACATACTGCATCAACTGTAAAATCTTCAGAGGAGATTTGCATTCCATGGCTGCTCTGTCTCTTTGTCGGAGTCGTCCCTCTTGCGTGCTCGGGGCTTCTGAGCGTCAATCAGGTAGTAGGAGTCGTTGCCCAGCACTTTGCTGCTAATGAAAGGGCCTTCCCAAGGTGCCGATAGCTTGTGCTGGTCGGCTGTTCGCTGGATCAGCTGGAGCACAAGGTCGCCTTCTTGGAAAGATCTTGGCTTGACCTTCATGTTGTAGTATCGGCGCAGGCTCTGCTGGTAGATGCTGGACCGGCTGAGTGCCAATAGCCAGCCCTCTTCCAGCAGATCGACGCCGTCTTGACGTGCTTCTTCTGCTTCCTCCTTGGTGTACATGGTGACTCGCGGGGAGTCGAACTCTATGTCGATAGGATGACGGCTTTGGCACCGTAGACGAGGAAGAAAGGAATGAAGCCGGTTGACTTGTTTGGAGTTGTGCGCAGACTCCAGAGGACGGCTGGCAACTCATCGAGCCGGCAGCCAGCTGAGCGCTCCAGAGGCTCGACCAGCTGGGGTTTGATGCCGGACAGGATGAGGCCGTTTGCTCGCTCCACCTGGCCGTTTGACTGTGGGTGGGCGACGGACGCTAGGTCCAGTTGGATGCCCTGTGTTGCGCAAAAACGGACCAAGGCGCCTTTGGAAAAATTTGTGCCGTTGTCGGTGATGATGCTATGTGGTATGCCATACCGAATTCTGATATCGGAGATGAAAGTCTCGGCAGTCGGACCGTTCAGTTTCTTGATTGGCTTCGCTTCTATCCACTTGGTGAACTTGTCCACTGCAACAAGTAAGTGAGTTAAGCCACCTCGTGCCGTCTTGAATGGTCCCACCATGTCTAGACCCCAAACTGCGAAAGGCCAGGCAATGGGGATGGTCTTGAGTGCAGAAGCCGGCTGGTGCGGCTTGGAGCTGAACTTCTGGCACCCTTTGCATTTTTGGACCAATTCCTTGGCCTCTTCTAAGGCAGTCGGCCAGAAGAAACTATGTCGAAAGGCTTTGGCGACGAGTGCTCTTGAAGCCGCATGGTGGCCGCACTCGCCTTGATGGATGTCTTTGAGAATTGCTTGGCCTTGCTCTGGCTCTACGCAGCGCTGGTAGACACCAGTGATGCTGCGCCTGACCAGCTCTCTGTTGACTATGGTGTAGGCTGCCGCTCGGCGTTATACTTGCCGAGCTGAGGTCTCATCAGCCGGCAGCTCTTTGCTCACCAGGAATTTGAGGATGGGCTAGGCCCATGAGGGTGCTGCTATTTCTTTGACTGCCATAACTGCGACTTGGACGAGGGCGGCTGGGCTGGGAGGCGGTGGGTTGGAGTCAACAACCGCTTGCTGGGTTAATGAAGTCCCCATGCTGACTGGCGCGGCTCTTGGGCCGAGTTCTGGAGTCTTTGAGCCCGCCGCCGCAGTCCCCGGGCTGGGTACTGCAGTCCCTGGGCCGGCCTCGACTGTGGTGGCTTTGGAGCCATCTGCCGAAATCCCCGTACCGCCTGCCGGGGCTCTGGAGTCGGATCCGACTTCTTCGGGAGGATCCGACACGAAGATGGAGTCTGATTCTGGTGAAGGCTTGACAGCCGGCTTGAGGAGGCGATGAAGGGCGACGCCAGATGGTATTGCTTGGCGGGTAGAGCCGATTCGTGCCAAGGCGTCTGCATGGTTGTTGTCATTTCTTGTCACATGGAGGAACTCGCATCCCTCGAAATATCCACTGAGTTGCTGCACGAGGAAACAGTAACTCGCCATGTTTGCATCTTTGGTGTCCCAGTCACCAGATGACTGTTGGACCACTCAGTCCGAGTCGCCATAACACAGGATCCGGCAAATGCCAAGTTCTTTGGCAAGCCGGAGCCCGTGAATGAGCGCCTCGTACTCAGCGACGTTGTTGGAGGCGGCAAAATGGATTTGCAGTGCGTATTTGAGCTTGTCGCCTTTATGGGAAGTGAGGACGACGCCGGCTCCCAAGCTAGTGCGCATCTTGGAGCCGTCGAAATGCATCCGCCAATGGGTGGAGTCGGGCGCTGGAGGTAGGTACTGGGTCTCTGCCCAGTCGACAAGGAAGTCGGCCAGTGCTTGTGACTTGATGGTGGTGCGGGGCTGGTAGTGGATGGTGTAGGGAGCCAGCTCTATGGCCCACTTGGCCGCTCGGCCAGAAGCATCTCGGCTTCCGATGATCTCGGCAAGTGGGGCCGTGTAGACCATAGTGATTGGATGCTCTTGAAAGTAAGGCTTCAACTTCTTGGCGGTAAAGTGCACGCCATAACACATCTTCTGGTAGTGGGGGTAATTTTGCTTGGAGGCTGATAGTACTTCGCTCAGGTAATATACTGGTCTCTGGACAGGTAGTGCCTTGCCTTCCTCCTTGCGTTCCACTACAATGACCGTGCTGACTACCCGGCTGGTGGCGGCGATGTACAGGAGCATAGGTTCCTTAGGAGTTGGAGCCTCCAGAACGGGTGGAGTAGTCAGCATCTTCTTTAGCTGGAGAAAAGCTTCGTCCGCCTTGTGGTTCCACTCGAAAAAAGTGGTCTTCTTCATGAGTTGGTATAAGGGGAGAGCTTTCTCGCCCAGCCGACTGATGAATCGGCTGATGGATGCCAAGCAGCCGGTGAACTTTTGCACATCCAGCAGTCTGCTGGGTACCACCATCCTCTCAATGGCCTTGATCTTTACAGGTTTGCATTCTATGCCGCGTTCAGAGACCAGGAAGCCAAGGAGCTGGCCGGCTGGTACTCCAAAGACGCACTTCTCGGGGTTGAGCTTGATCTGGAATCGGCGCAGGTTCTCAAAGGTCTCCTTGAGGTCTTCCAGCAGTGTTCCACGCTTCTCTGTCTTCACCACCACATCGTCCACATAGACGTGGGCGTTTCTGCCGAGCTGCTTGAGGAGGCACTTCTGCATGCAACGTTGGAAGGTGGCGTCGGCATTCCTCAAGCCGAACGTCATGGTGAGGTAACAGGAAGCTCCAAACGGCGTGATGAAGGCGGTCTTCAGTCTGTCAGCTGGGTTCAGCTTGATCTGGTAATATCCTGAATATGCATCCAAAAAACTCAGCAGCTCGCATCCGGCGGTGGAGTCTATCACCTGATCAATTCTTGGCAGAGCAAACGGGTCCTTGGGGCAGGCCTTGTTGAGGCTCGTGTAGTCAATACACATTCGCCACTGCTTATTTTTCTTCAATACCAGGACCGGGTTGGCCATCCACTCTGGAAAGAATACTTCCATAATGAAGCCGGCTGCTAGGAGCTGGGCTATCTCTTCTCCGACAACTCTTCTCTTCTCTTCTAATAGGAGGCGCAGGGGCTGCCTGACCGGCTCTGCATCAGATCGGACATGTAGCTTGTGCTCGGCGAATTCCGTTGGTACACCTGGCATGTCTTTGGGGGACCATGCGAAGATGTCCCGATTCTCACGGAGGAAATCGACGAGCTCGCCTTCCTATTTGCTGTCGAGGTTTGCGCCTACGACAGTGTACCTCTCCGGGTGCTCCGGATCAAAGGGTATCTTCTTTGTCTCCTTGGCCGTCTTGAACGAACCCTCAACCTCCGACTCCTTTGGGTTGGGCGACGCCTCTGGCTGCTTGCCGGCCATCTCCACAACCCATTCCAGGAGCCGCTTCTCGGCTGCGATCACCAGGGACTCGGCTAGCCGACTGCTCTCAGTCGCCATAACACAGAATCCGGCGAATGCCAAGTTCTTTGGCAAGCCGGAGCCCGTGAATGAGCGCCTCGTACTCGGCGACATTGTTGGAGGTGGCAAAATTGATTTGCAATGCGTATTTGAGCTTGTCGCCTTTAGGGGAAGTGAGGACGACGCCGGCTCCCAAGCCGGTGCGCATCTTGGAGCCATCGAAATGCATCCGCTAATGGGTGGAGTCGGGCACTGGAGGTAGGTACTGGGACTCGGCCCAGTCGACGAGGAAGTCGGCCAGTGCTTGTGACTTGATGGCGGTGCGGGGCTGGTAGTGGATGGTGTAGGGAGCCAGCTCTATGGCCCACTTGGCCACTCGGCCAGAAGCATCTCGGCTTCTGATGATCTCGGCAAGTGGGGCCGTGCAGACCACAGTGATTGGATGCTCTTGAAAGTAAGGCTTCAACTTCTTGGCGGTAAAGTGCACGCCATAGCACATCTTTTGGTAGTGGGGGTAATTTTGCTTGGAAGTCGACAGTACTTCGCTCAGGTAATATACTAGTCTCTGGACAGGTAGTGCCTTGCCTTCCTCCTTGCGTTCCACTACAATGACCGTGCTGACTAACCGGCTGGTGGCGGTGATGTACACGTGCATAGGTTCCTTAGGAGTCGGAGCCGCCATAACGGGTGGAGTAGTCAGCATCTTCTTCAGCTGGAGAAAAGCTTCGTCCGCCTTGTGGTTCCACTCGAAAAAAGTGGTCTTCTTCATGAGTTGGTATAAGGGGAGCGCTTTCTCGCCCAGCCGACTGATGAATCGGCTGATGGATGCCAAGCAGCTGGTGAACTTTTGCACATCCAGCAGTCGGCTGGGTACCACCATCCTCTCAATGGCCTTGATCTTTACACGGTTGCATTCTATGCCGCGTTTAGAGACCAGGAAGCCAAGGAGCTGGCCGGCTGGTACTCCGAAGATGCACTTCTCAGGGGTGAGCTTGATCTGGAATCGGCGCAGGTTCTCAAAGGTCTCCTTGAGGTCTTCCAGCAGTGTTCCACGCTTTTTCGTCTTCACCACCACATCGTCCATGTAGACGTGGGCGTTTCTGCCGAGCTGCTTGAGGAGGCACTTCTGCATGCAACATTGGAAGGTGGCGCCGGCATTCCTCAAGCCAAACGTCATGGTGAGGTAACAGAAAGCTCCAAACGGCGTGATGAAGGCAGTCTTCAGTCTGTCAGCTAGGTTCAGCTTGACCTGGTAATATCCTGAATATGCATCCAAAAAACTCAGCAGCTCGCATCCGGCGGTGGAGTCTATCACCTGATCAATTCTTGGCAGAGCAAACGGGTCCTTGGGGCAGGCCTTGTTGAGGCTCGTGTAGTCAATACAAATTCACCACTGCTTATTTTTCTTCAGTACCAGGACCGGGTTGGCCAGCGACTCTGGAAAGAATACTTCCATAATGAAGCCAGCTGCTAGGAGCCGGGCTATCTCTTCTCCGACAACTCTTCTCTTCTCTTCTGATAGGTGGTGCAGGGGCTGCCTGACCGGCTTTGCATCAGATCGGACATGTAGCTTGTGCTCGGCGAATTCCGTCGGTACACCTGGCATGTCTTTGGGGGACCATGCGAAGATGTCCCGATTCTCACGGAGGAAATCGACAAGCTCGCCTTCCTATTTGCTGTCGAGGTTTGCGCCTACGACAGTGTACCTCTCCGGGTGCTCCGGATCCAAGGGTATCTTCTTTGTCTCCTTGGCCGGCTTGAATGAACCCTCAGCCTACAACTCCTTTGGGTTGGGCGACGCCTCTGGCTGCTTGTCGGCCATCGCCACAACCCGTTCCAGGAGCCTCTTCTCGGCTGCGATCACCAGGGACTCGACTAGCCGACTGCTCTTAGTCGCACAGGCAGACGACTTCTGGTAGTCGCCGGCTACAGTCAGAATTCCCCTGGAGCTGGGCATCTTCATTTTGAGGTAGGCATAGTGGGGGACTGCCATGAACTTGGCCAAGGCGGGTCGTCCAAGTAGTGCATGGTATGGGCTCTCACGGTCCACCACCTCAAACCAAACTGACTCTCGGCGGAAGTGATCCTTGTCTCCAAAGAGGACATCCATCAGGATTTTGCCGATTGGTGAGCAGGAAAGCCCAGGAACAATGCCGTGGAACACAGTCCGGCTGTTCTGAAGCTGTCTTTTCTTGATTCCTAACTTCTCCATGGTGTCCTTATACAGGATGTTGATGCTGCTGCCTCCGTCTATCAGAACTCGCGAGAAACGCGCAGCTCGTCTATCCGTGGCAAAGGTGGCATCCAAGACCAAGGCATAGGAGCCCGGACTCGGCATCACCTCTGGGTGATCAGCCCTGCTCCAGCTGATAGGCTTCTCGGACCAGTGCATGAACTCTGGCGTCTCTGATGCTACTGCATTCACCTCTTGTCGCTGCAGCCGCCTGCTGCGTCGATCATCAGCCATATTGGTAAACACCACGTAGGCTCCATGTTCTTCGGGGTATTCGTCTTGTACTGCGCCGACTGTCCTAACAGCCGGCTGCTGGGGCGGAGGCGGAGGCGGCTGCCCAGTAGGCGGGGGAGGTAGGAGGCCGTCTCCCTTGGCGATCCTGGTGAGCTAGTGGCACTTCCGGGTGGTGTGATTCGACGGCTTCGCGCCGCTATGGAACTTGCAAGGTCCATCCAGAGTCTGCTCGTAGGAGAAGCCCGGCAACCAGTTGGGCTTGCCGCCTTTCTGTCGCTTGGGCAGAGGCTGCCCATCCGGCGGCTGGGCTTCAACTGTCGCGACCTGCCGGCTGCTGGAAGCTGGCTGCGGGGCCTTGCGCTTGTGGTCGCTCTGCTGTTGTCGCCGACTGGCGTCTCCCGCCGGAGTTCTTGGAGCTTGAGGGGCCACTTTGCCAGTTGCGCTGACTTGAATCTCCGCCTTCATGGAGGAGTCGGCCGTGGCATACTTGTCTGCTATGACCAGCAGCTCGTCGAGGGTTTCTAGCTTGTCGCAGAGGAGCTTGTGCTTGACGAGGGTGCCTTCTCTGCACCCGGCGGTGAAGTACTCGATAGCCTGCACCTCGTGCACGCCCTCGCAGGAGTTCCGAAGCTCAGCCCAACGCGTGAGGTAGTCGCGAGTCGACTCGTCGGGACCTTGCATGCACAAGGAGAGCTGACGAGGCTTGGGAGGACGCTTGTACGTGCTGGTGAAGTTGCGGACGAATGCTTCGGTGAAGTCGACCCAGCTGTTGATGCTGCGGGGCTTCAGGCTGTTCAGCCATGTCCGGGTCGTGCCCTGGAGCATGAGCGGAACGTATTTTACGGCGACACGCATGTTGCCATTCGCTATGCTGACAGCCGTGGAGTAGTCGACTAGCCAGTCTTCCAGCTTCACGGAGCCGGTGTACATGGGCGTGTCTCTTGGGAGCGTGAACCCTTTGGGAAAGGGCTCGTCTCGAATGCGGGGCCTGAAACAAGGCGCACCCAACTCGTCTTCTTCTTCCAGCGCCAGGGATCGGTGAAGCCGGTCGATCCGGTGGCGGGCGTCGTTTTCCCCGACTCCCTCTCGGCGGCCAAGGCGGTCGCCAAGAGTCGGATGATCAACAGGCAGCGGGGAGACTCACCTTTCCTTGCGAGGAGGAGGAGGTGGACAGTCGTCCCGTTGTTCCACTGCTCTCGGGCGGCCGTCTCCGTCGCGCTCTATGGTAATGTGAGTCCGACTGTGGCTGGCAGCCGGATCCTTGTCTTTTCTTCCTCGGGCGCCGTCAGTCAGCGTCCGAGACGTCGCGCCTTGGTCTCGACGAAGGTCGTCGTTTTGCCGCTGCGGCACCTCCGTGCGGTAGCCGGCCTCGTTCTGCGCGGCAGCCGCGTCGAGGAGCTGCTGGACTCGCTCCATCATCAGGCGGCGCTCTTCGCCCTCGAAATTGTCCAGCTCGTCCGCCACCGCCTGGGCGGCTCGAATGTTCTCCGCAGGTGTAGCGTACACAGGGCGACTCACCCCGAACAGGTTGGCGATGGCTACGCCGCGCTGCTGGACCGTGCCAAGGCGGCTGGGCCCAGCTGGGGCTGGCGAGCCACCAACAGGGCGATCCATCTCTCGCTGGTAGGCTTCTGACAAGCGTCTCATGCTAGCCAGCTTCTTCTCACCTTCGACGAGCTGAAGGCGGCGCGCCTCCAACGTCTCCGTGTCAGCGTCTTCCGGAATGGGCGCAGTCAGGTCTTGTAGCGCCGTGCCAAGCGGATCATGCGCTCCTTCGGCGGGGAGCTCGTCATGACTGATGACGAGCACCTCGGTGACGGTGCTTCCGCCGCTCTCTGCACGAGGGAGAGGCTCGTTGTAGACCACCACTTTAGTGGGGAACGCGTCGAGCGACGCGGTGTCGGAGTCGACCAGCATCGGGTCGGTGGAACCTACAGACTCCAAGTCCACGGCAGGCTCGCCAGCGACGTGGAGTTGATCGAGGAGGCCCGCGAGGAGGCCCTCGGAGTCGCCCGCGCCTGCATCGGATGCAGGTTCGTCGGAGATGCGAACCTCGCCGACAAGATCGGCGAGGCGGCTAGCTGCGCAGGCGATCTCAATGCCGTGCAGCGCGTCGGCGCAAACTCCGTCTGGCGTGCCTGGCTGGCTGCGCTCGCCAGGGAGGAAAAGGGTTCCCGTCCAGAACAGGTCTCCGGACGACGGTGCACTAGGCCCCACGATGGGCGCCAAATGTTGGGGGTTGGATGCGACATATGCCAAAGGATGGCTTATCATGGTGGGGGCGAGTAGAACGTCGCCGGTGCCTGGAAACGGGATGAGGCGTAGACATGCACGCCGGCGAATCTTACCCAGCTTCAGGGCTCTCCGGGGAGATAATACCCCTACTGCTGCTCTACGGGGTCTCTGCATGATCACTATGGCAAAGTTTTACACGATTGCTCCTTGAGCTGTTTCCTGGAGGTAGGAGAGGGCAAGGCTAGCTCTTTCCCTCCTATATAATCTAGTCTAGAGCTAATGGATTCCCACCCTTTGCATGGGTGCCCTGGAGGGTTTATATAGGCCTACCCCCAGGGGTACAATGGTAATCCGGCTGGACGCGGGCCCAGCCGTCAGTGCCTCCGGCCTCCGTCTTCTCCGCCGACTGGTGGGCCCCGCCGACTGGTCCGGTACGGAGCCGACAGGCCGCGTCCGCCGCGGGCGGGCCCATGGAAGTGGACGAAAGAGGGGATGCCTTCCGGGGCATCCCCAAGCTTTGACTTTTTGGTGTCCTTGGATTATCTTGGGGGTTCCATGGGCATCCCCATGATTAGGCTCTTGCCACTACTTGTTCCATGATCCATCAAAAGAATTCACCCAAAACTTGAAAACTCCACAACACAAAACTTAAAGTAGAAAACTCGTGAGCTCCGTTAGCGAAAGAAAACAAAAGACCACTTCAAGGTACTGTAATGAACTCATTCTTTATTTATATGGGTGTTAAACCTACTGTATTCCAACTTCTCTATGGATTATAAACTATTTTACTAACCATAGATTCATCAAAATAAGCAAACAACACACGAAAAACAGAATCTGTCAAAAACAGAATAGTCTTTAGTAATCTGTGGCTAGCGCAATATATGGACCACCAAAAATTCCAAAATAAATTTCTGGACGTGAGGAATTTATATATTAATCATATGCAAAAAGAATTAACTAAATAGCACTCTTCAAATAAAAATGACAGCAGTTCTCGTGAGCGCTAAAGTTTCTGTTTTTTACAGAAAGTTCAACAAGACTTTCCCCAAGTCTTCCCAACGGTCCTACTTGGCACAAACACTAATTAAACAAAAAAACAACCAAAACAGAGGCTAAATAATTTATTTATTACTAAGCAGGAGCAAAAATCAAGGAATAAAAATAAAATTGGGTTTCCTCCCAACAAGCGCTATCGTTTAACGCCCCTAGCTAGGCATAAAAGCGAGGATAGATCTAGGTATTGCCATCTTTGGTAGGCAATCCATAAGTGGTTCTCATGATAGTTTCATATGGCAATTTTATTTTCTTTCTTGGAAAGTGTTCCATGCCCTTTTTTAATGGAAATTTAAATCTAATATTCCCTTCCTTCATATCAATAATCGCACCAACTGTTCTAAGGAAAGGTCTACCAAGAATAATAGGGCAAGAAGGATTGCAATCTATATCAAGAACAATGAAATCTAAGGGCACATAATTCTTGTTTGCAACAATAAGAACATCATTAATCCTTCCCATAGGTTTCTTAAAGATGCAAGTTTAGAGAGCAATCATCAAAATCACGGAAATCTAGCAAATCACACAAAGTTTTGGGGATAGTGGAGACACTAGCACCCAAATCACACAAAGCATCGAACTCATGATCTTTAATTTTAATATTAATAGTTGGTTCCCACTCATCATAGAGTTTTCTAGGGATAGAAACTTTCAACTCAAGTTTTTCTTCATAAGATTGCATCAAGGCATCAACAATATGTTCGGTGAAGGCTTTATGTTGACTATAAGCATGTGGAGAATTTAGCACGGATTGCAACAAGGAAATACAATCAATTAAAGAGCAACTTTCATAATTAAATTCCTTGAAATCCAATATAGTGGGTTTAGCAACATCTATATTTTTATTTCTTTCAATCCCACTTTCATCAATTTCCTCATAAAGATCTAAATACTCCGAATTTTTAGAACGCCTTCTAGCTAAAGGAAAGATTTAATAGGAGACACATTAATAACTTTTAGATCTTCATCTTGATTTTCATAGGAATTGGAAGAACACGCTTTAATAAAGGCATCTTTGGAAGCACGCATCCTAGCGGATCTTTCCTTGCACTCATCAATGGAAATTCTCATGGCTATGAGAGACTCATTGATATCATGCTTAGGAGGAATATATCTAAGCTTTAAAGAATCAACCTCAAGAGAAATTCTATCAACGTTCCTAGCCAAATCATCAACTTTAAGCAATTTCTCTTCAAGCAAAGCATTAAAATTCTTTTGTGAATTCATAAACTCTTTAACACTATTCTCAAATTCAGAGGGCATCTTATTATAATTTCCATAAGAGTTATTGTAGTAATTCCCATAATTATTAGAAGGATTACTAGGATATGGCCTAGGATTAAAATTCCCTCTATAAGCGTTGTTACCAAAATTATTCCTACCAACAAAATTCACATCCATAGATTCATTGTTATTATCAATCAAAGTTGACAAAGGCATATCGTTAGGATCAGAAGAAACACTCTTAGTAGCAAATAATTTCATAAGTTCATCCATCTTTCCACTCAACACATTGATTTCTTCTATCGCATGCACTTTTTTATTAGAAGATCTTTCAGTATGCCATTGAGAATAATTAACCATAATATTATCTAGGAGTTTAGTACCATCTCCTAAAGTGATTTCCATAAAAGTGCCTCCCGCGGCCGAATCTAAAAGATTTCTAGAAGCAAAATTCAACCCGGCATAAAAAAATTGTATAATCATCCACAAATTCAAACCATGAGTAGGGCAATTATGTACGATTAATTTCATTCTCTCCCAAGATTGTGCAACATGTTCATGATCAAGTTGCTTAAAATTCATAATATCGTTGCTAAGAGAGATGATCTTAGCGGGAGGGAAATAGTTAGAGATAAAAGCATCTTTGCACTTGTTCCAAGAATCAATACTATTCTTAGGCAAAGACGAAAACCAAGCTTTAGCACGATCTCTAAGAGAAAAAGGAAATAGCTTCAATTTAACGACATCATTATCGAGATATTTTTTCTTTTGCATATCACATAAATCAACGAAGCTATTCATATGAGTAGCGACATCTTCACTAGGAAGGCCGGAGAATTGATCTTTCATAACAAGATTCAACAAAGCAGTATTGATTTCACAAGATTCAGTATTGGCAAGAGGAGAAATCGGAGTGCTAAGGAAATCATTATTATTGGTATTGGTGAAGTCACACAATTTGGTAGTATCTTGAGCCATCGCGACAAACAAGCGAACTAGCACACGAGCAAACAAAAAGGAAAGCGGGCAAAAGAGGCAAATAGAGAGGGAGGATAGAGAGAGATAGGGCGAATAAAACAGCAAGGGTGAAGTGGGGGAGAGGAAAACGAGAGGCAAATGGCAAATAATGTAATGTGAGAGATAGGGATTGTGATGGGTACTTGGTATGTTGACTTTTTGCGTAGACTCCCCGGCAACGTTGCCAGAAATCCTTCTTGCTACGTCTTGAGCTTGCGTTGGTTTTCCCCGAAGAGGAAGGGATGATTCAGCGGAGTAGCGTAAGTATTTCCCTCAGTTTTTGAGAACCAAGGTATCAATCCAGTAGGAGGCCACGCTCAAGTCCTTCGTACCTGCACAAAACGATAGCTACTCGCAACCAACACGATTAGGGGTTGTCAATCCCTTCAGGTCACTTACGAGAGTGAGATCTGATAGATATAATATTTTTGGTATTTTTGGTATAGAGATGCAAAGTGAAAAGTAAAAGCAAAGCAATATTAAAGTGATGGAGATTGATATGATGAGAATAGACCCGGGGGCCATAGGTTTCACTAGTGGCTTCTCTCAAGAGCATGAGTATTCTACGGTGGGTGAACAAATTACTGTTGAGCAATTGATAGAATTGAGCATAGTTATGAGAATATCTAGGCATGATCATGTATATAGGCATCACGTCCGTGACAAGTAGACCAAAACGATTCTGCATCTACTACTATTACTACACTCATCGACCGCTATCCAGCATGCATCTAGAGTATTAAGTTAAAAACAGAGTAACGCCTTAAGCAAGATGACATGATGTAGAGAGATAAATTCATGCAATATGAAATAAACCCCATCTTGTTATCCTCGATGGCAACGATGCAATACGTGCCTTGCTGCCCCTTCTGTCACTGGGAAAGGACACCGCAAGATTGAACCCAAAGCTAAGCACTTCTCCCATGGCAAGAACTACCAATCTAGTTGGCCAAACCAAACGGATAATTCGAAGAGACTTGCAAAGATAACCAATCATACATAAAAGAAATCAGAGAAGATTCAAATATTATTCATAGATAGACTTGATCATAAACCCACAATTCATCGATCTCAACAAACACACCGCAAAAAAAGATTACATCAAATAGATCTCCACAAGAGAGGGGGAGAACTTTGTATTGAGATCCAAAAAGAGAGAACAAGCCATCTAGCTACTAACTATGAACCCGAAGGTCTGAGGTAAACTACTCACACTTCATCGGAGAGGCTATGATGATGTAGAAGCCCTCCGTGATGACGGCCCTCTCCGGCGGAGCTCCGAAACAGGCCCCAAGATGGGATCTCGTGGATACAGAAAGTTGCGGTGGTGGAATTAGGTTTTTGGCTCCTGTTCTGATTGTTTGGGGGTACGTAGGTATATATAGGAGGAAGGAGTACGTCGGTGGAGCTCCGAGGGGCCCACGAGGTAGGGGGCGTGCCCTGGGGGGCATGCCCCCCACCCTCGTGATTGCCTCTCTGATGCCTTGGCGTAGGGTCCAACTCTCCTGGATCACGTTTGGTGAGAAAATCACGTTCCCGAAGGTTTCATTCCGTTTGGACTCCGTTTGATATTTCGTTTCTTCGAAACATTGAAATAGGCAAAAAACAGCAATTCTGGGCTGGGCCTCCGGTTAACAGGTTAGTCCCAAAAATAATATAAAAGTGGAAAATAAAGCCCAATATAGTCCAAAACAGTAGATAATATAGCATGGAGCAATCAAAAATTATAGATACGTTGGAGACGTATCACCCTGCCATGCCATTCTTCATCCAGCCAGTTAACAAAGGCACAAGCCTCATATCCCTGCCAATGTTAAATAGTATTCAGGATGAGCAGTGGCATTAACTGAAGTAAAATGATGAACTTAGCACTAAACTCTAAGGGGCAACTGAGAAACTGCTTGCCAATGTCAAATCCCTCTGTGCATACACATCGAGCGGGAGTGTGCCCGTGCACACAACTCAGCTTTTTGTACTTCTCGGTCACGTAAAACTCAGAGTCGAACTCGTGTTGCGGGAGTCTGGAGTCATGCTCCGGATCCGGCGGCAGATCGCTTTCCTGGGGGGGGGGGGTCATTCAGGCTGGATTCATCAAGGAGCTATACTTTGTACATGCTAAAAAAGATCGGGATATATTGGAACCTGACAGGACGATTCGGGTCCGTAGTACACCTGCCTTCTGATGGCCTTAGGCAAGTGCTCAGTGGTGACAGCCGTCGTGGCGGCGATATGAGCTGGAGCAGCCGCAGCGAAACCGTCAACACCACTTGTCTGCATTCCCCCAATGTCAGCACCACGCAAGGGAATTTGGATGCTATGTAGGGATTTGGGGGAAATGGGGAAACTGTAGGGATAAGCTAACAGTCGGGAACTACTTATCGCACTATATGTTGTATACTGCACACTGTGTGAGAAGACAATGTAGGTTAGACATGGTTGCCGTTACATAACCATATGTGATGTACTACCATGTCCATATAATTGAGTTACAGTGATACCGTGTAAATAGCCGCTCTGCGGATATCCGTAAAAAACAGCCGCTCTGCATATAGAGATGGCGGCGGCCTAGGCAGCAGCTGCCGGAGAAGAGGTCAATCCTTAGTCGATGGGCGGTGGCGGCATTAGAGGAGGTCAATCCTCGGTCTGCGGCGGGAGATAGGAGGAGCTGAACCATCAAGGTCAGTGGCGGCGTGATTCGAGCACATCCATCGCGATCGATGGTGGGATAGTGGAGGTCGAACTTCAGGCAGCAGCCGCACTAAGCTTTGCTCCGCGACCCTGCTGTCTCGACGTGCCACCGCATCGTGCTTGTCTGTCTGCTGCGTGGAGGTCGCCGCGCGGCTAATTAACTAAGGTATTCTTTTCTTGAGTGGCTTAATTAAGGTATTCAATTCCTTAGGGTAGTGTTGTACTAGTACTCTGCGTGAAATTGACTGGCCATTAAATTTTGTCATTGCACGTCTGGATAACAATATGGAGCGCCCTCGGTAATTATGAAAATAAAACCTTGTGATTTATGCACGCATCTTTGGGCAACAGTTAATCTATGTATTAATGTTGTTGTTTTGTTTTTAGTTACCATTTGTGTGGTGCAGATGGAACGATCTCAATGGACGAAGAATTGGAAAGCCATAGATTTTATCAGTGGCGTGACAGTGTTCATGAATTTGGCTGAAAGTACAAATAGGAGAATTGGTGATGCAGATTACATCTTGTGTCCATGTACTGATTATGCCAATACAGAGTCACGTGAAGTTGCAGATGTCCAGTTGCACTTAGTCTCTAGGGGATTCAAGGATATGTATACATGTTGGACTAGACATAGTGAAGTGGAGGTCATGGATGAAGATACCCAGGGCTGCGAGATGCCAATCCCCAATCAGTGTCACATGGATGTTGAATCTAACATCGGGGCAGAGGCGTCAAGCTAGCAATGGAACACCAGAAAGCTGAAACGCCCACTGGAAAACCAAGACGTTGACTCGGATGACGATGATCTTCATATGCCAGATTTTGCTTCCATGATTGCAGATTTCGAGGGCCCCAAAAAGGATATGATTGGGTACAAGGATCTGCCAACCATTGATGCGGACTCCAAGAAAGAATTGTATCCAGGTTGCAAAAAGAAATATTCCAAGTTGAGTGCCACCCTGGCGCTTCTCAGATTTAAAGCACAAATTGGTCTATCAAACAAGGGCTTCACAGAGATGTTAGGTCTTTTCAAAGAAATTCTTCCGGAAGATAATGTGCTCCCCAGAAGCACGAATGAAGTGAAGAAAATTGTTTGCCCATTGGAACTTGAAGTATAGAAGATACACACTTGTGTGAATGATTGTATATTGTATCATGGTGAGTACAAAGATTTGCGTGCATGTCCTACATGCAATCATGTAGGATACAAGCGCAGGAGAGCAAAGGATAAGTACAAATTGGATGACGAGATCAAGACAGGAATCCCGTTCAAGGTTGTTTGGTACTTGCCTTTAATTCCAAGGTTGAGGCATTTGTTTGCAAAGCCTAGAGAGGCAAAGAGGTTGCAATGGCATCATGATGAGCAAATTGCGGATAATTTTATGAGCCACCCGAAAGATGGGGCTCAGTGCGAATTAATCGACAACAAGTTTGAAGACTTTGCCAACTATCCTAGAAGTATAAGACTCGTGGAGTGTACTGACGGGATGAATCCTTTTGGCGATATGAGCACCAATCACAACACATGGCCGGTGCTTGTGTGCATATATAACCTAGCTCCTTGGTTGTGTATGAAGAAAAAATACATTATGATGTCAATGATTATCCAAGGCCCGAAGCAACCTGGAAATGACATCAACATTTACTTTCAGCTAATGGTAGAAGAACTACTAACAGTGCGGATAGATACACCTGCTATAAAATGTTATGATGCTTACAGAAAGGAGATTTTCGATCTACATGCGATGCTAGTGCACACCATTCAAGATATGCCGGCATTAGGCAACACACCGGGGCAGAAAACAAAGGGAGATGTAGGGTGTGTCACATGCATGGATAGGACAGCTAGTAGAAGCCTTCCCAACTCGCACAAAACCGTGTATTTTCGTCATCGTAGGTTCTTACGGAAAAATCACCCATACCGAAAGATGAAAGCTGAATTTGATGGTACGGCACAGGCAGGTGTGGGCCCAAGACCCTATGAAGGGGAGGTGGTCCACAACATGGCTAAAAGATTAATGATGTGCTTGTCAAGAACCACCCTTTGACGGTGAAACAAACACCCAAGGGTCAAGTGTTTAAGAAGAAATTGGTGTTCTGAAAATTACCTTACTGGGAGATTCTACGTGTACATCACTGCATCGATGTCATGCACGTAGAGAAGAATGTATGTGAAAGCATCCTTGGTACTCTGCTCAAGATTAATGGTAAAAAAGGATGGTGATGGTTCACGACTCGATATGCTTGCTGATCAATCAAAACGCAAAAGTGAAGCAGAAGATGATGGCAAATTCATCAAAGCTCGCCAGAGTTACAATTTCATTACAAAAGACGCAACATAGTTCTTCACCTATTTGTTGTTAGTTAAGACACCCTCTTCCTACTGCGCAAACATCAGAAGTCTCATGGATGTGAGCTCAGGTAAAATGAAGTTGGGACACATGAAGTCACATGATTGCCACATAATGTTGACACAAATCCTCCCGGTGGCCATCAGGAATCTGATGGACAAACATATAAGAAACACACTCATTGACCTCTGTGATCTCTTCAACCAGCTATGGCAGAAAGTTGTAGATCCTAAAGAGTTGGATCATATGCAAGATGATATTGCAAGAATATTGTCCAACCTAGAGATTTTTTTCCCATGGTCATTCTTTGATGTCATGGTCCATCTCACCGTGCACCTTCTAGATGAGATAAAGTATTATGGTCCTATTTTCTTCGCAACATGTATCCCTTCGAGCGGTTCATGGGAATACTGAAGAGCTTTTGTCGGAACAAAAACCATCCAGAGGCAAGCATCCTACAAGGTTATACCGTGGAGGAGGTGGTTGATTTGTGCATCGAATACATGAAACTAAGACCTATAGGTTTGCCCCTCTCTCGCCACAAGGGAAGGCTGAAAGGTAAGCCGGTCCTTGCGGGCACGCAAATGGCTGCACCTAGAGAATTGGTAGAGAAAGCCCATTTGATGGTACTTCTTAACAGCTCAGTTCTCAGCGCTTATGCCGAAGAACACTTGGCGGAGATATGCCAAAGCTTCTTACCAATGGTTCCTTCATCAGATGTGGAGATGAAGGAGCGCACTAAGAACTACAACGAATGGCTGAAGAATCGTTTGGCACAAGGATCCATCGATGACATTGCTACGTGGTTGGCACAAAAGCCATCACCTATGGTGTTGACGTACCAAGAATATGACATAAATGGATACATGTTCTACACTGAGTAACGTGATGAGAAGACCTGATATTAGAACAGCTCTGTTCGAATAGAATGCATGACTGTTGATGAAGCTGATAAAAGGGTATACTATGGAACCATCAAAGAGATTTGGGAGCGTGACTGTGTGAAAGTTAGGGTGGCATTGTTCAGGTGCGCATGGATCCCTCTTGGTCATGTAAAGGTTGATGATTACAAGAAGTCCTGTGTTAACAGGACAAGGACGGCATATCACACGGACCCATTCATTCTTGCCAGCGATGCTACCCAGATTTTCTTTGTGGAAGACCCCTTGCATAAGAACTGCCATGTAGTGATGCATGTGAAGAGAAGGGTACTAGGTGTCGACGATGTTGCCGATGGGGACGAGTACGACGAATTTGATGAGTTGCCAGCCAAGGGATCATGCACCCGTGTAACAGAGAAGCGTAAAATCATCAGAAAACCCAAGTTCATTCGGGGTCAACGTAATGATCCCAATTCCTCCATGTACATGGGAATTAAGCCATAAGACTAGTCTTTATTCCTACCCTACAACTTAATTCATTCAATTTAAAACTATCGCGTGTACTGAATTTGTGAGTCATGCCCAGTTTTCTGTTGATGTAAGAAGCGTTAATATGTTGACCTTGATATGCTATCAGCTCAGGCAATGAATAAGAACTGTTTTTTGTTATTACTATTATTGTTATATCATAGAGGTAGCACACTCAATTGATCTCACTACAGTATGTGTGAACAAAAATATGCAATCTGGTTTGCAAATAGCACATGGTTCATTGATGAAAGCCATTTACCGACCAAACCCCGCCCACGATCTAAGTCGTGCTTTCTGATTGGCTAGAACCGAAACCCCACAGATCATACGTCTGCACCGTTGGATGCTCCCAGATCGAACAGGGATCCTCATCCCTTTCGACAACACATGCAGTTTCAGTTGTAATTTTATTTTTAAATGCACGTTAAACTCAAAAAAGTCTGAAATATAGCTAACGATACCTAAAATGCGCCAGAAAATCAAACTCGAGGTATAATGGTGATTGCATACCGTGGAAATTTTTATGAGGCCAAACGATGAAGTCACCGGCCACAGGAGTTTGAATTGACACGTCTCCTTTTGGAAACCATGATCCTTCATGTGAGATGCTCTGGTTTGGAAGGAGCGGTCATCAAAACTTGTGCCAAACTTTACCAATATTTTTCCACGGGGTCGTGAGAGCATGCCACAGGCACACGTCAATTTTGATGATGTCCGGACTCCCTCTGAATTTCCTTTAATTAAAATACCAACTAGTCCTACGCCAGTGGACGCACCTCATGGCTGAAATGTTTGAAACTTATCCCCGCGTCTCGAACAAACGTAAGAAAACTCACAAAGCGACGCACAAATGATCTGTACATCTTCTTTTCTAGGCCGATTGTAAGGGGGTAACATAGCTAGTATCATGCATGCCAACTAGGCAATTTTGATGAGCTGTCGTAGAATTAAATGAAGAAAGAGAGGGTTAAGTATCATATCATGAAACCATATCATAATAAATGCTACGCTACTATGTGTCATGCATGTCAATAAATAAATTACTACATGATACTACTCTATGATAGTATGCATTAGAGCAAGTACAATAGAGTGACATAAACATGCTATAAGGAATAGAATAATATATATGTGCTTAGTTGGTGGAAAGAGAAGAGGAGAGAGAAGAGAAGCGAGCTCTTGGTTAGTAGCCAGCTGCAACACGAGACCCAAGACACTTTGTGAGGATGTAAGTTGGCCAACTATTCATAAACTAGTACATATTTTGTTGGGGATATTACTATCCGTTGAGACCCATCCAGGAGGGGCCGGGTCAGCTTCAATGGCAGGTTACGCAAGAAGCTCAGTAAACATCCAACTTTGTAGTTTATTAAGTCTTATAGAAGGCCTAAAGGCCCGGGGCCGGCTTGAGGCCTGATATTGTAAGTAAAACGCCATATGTAAGGAAATACTTGTACATAAAGACATGTAAAGAAAGTCACCGAGCCGGACACGATTATGAGCCGGTCGGGACTCTGTAGGCGACCTGGCGTCAACCCGTGTATATAAGGAGACGACCCGGTGGCGGTTTAGGGCAAGAAACAGCCAAGTCGATAACCAAGCCGGCGAGTTGAGCCTCTTGGAAGTCGAAACCTTAGCAATACCAATCCCAACTAGACGTAGGCTTTTACCTTCATCGTAAGGGGCCAAACTAGTATAAAACTCTCTCGTGTCCTTTGTCCCGATTAACCCCTTTAAGCTTCCTAGTGCGATGGCCCTACAACTAAGTCCTTGCTCTAGGACATCTGCTGTGTCAATTCCACGACAGTTGGCGCCCACCGTGGGGACAGCGCACGGTGGATTTGAGTTCTTGAAGGGCAACTTCAAAGGGCTCAAGGGATACACTGTGGGTCGGATGACCAAGAGTCATCGCAGCAAGATCTACATCGACGACGAAGGCTGGGGCCCCGAGGTCGGCTCAATCGAGTACGGGTACCGGGTCCCCTTCGGCGGGATTCACGTCTTCATCGGCCGGATCGGCGAGTCAGGCCCTGAGCCGGATGTCCACACCGACCTCATCGAAACGGCTTAGCGCGCCGGGTCCGCCCGTGTTCAATCTGTCGTGAAGCATGCCTTCGTATGCTGCATCCATGGCGGTGAATACTCCGAACGATCGATGAAAGGCGGGGAGACGTCCATCTGCTCTGATACTACATCATCAACAAGTGAGACGGAGTTGTTGTACCAACTGCAAGACGGCATGCTCGGGGGCTGTTCCCATGGTAGCAGTATTCCGGACCCCCTTGAGCCGCCGAATTGGGCCAGAGTCTTCATGGCAGGGACACAGCCCAGGAAGAACTCCACCGCAACGATAGTAGCAGCCACCGGGTCGGCAGCTGCCGGGTCAGGAGACCCCACGCGCCCCCCGGCTCAGGTTCTCATGGACCTCATGGATAAACTGACGACTTTGTTAACCGCTATGGTAGAACTGGCGGATAAAGCCCAGCATGACGCGGAAGTGGCACGCGTGCGGGAGGAGATGGTGGAAGCTATGGAAAATCTGGCCGCGGAGGAAACCCGGATGGCAGCAGAACAAGTAGCTTTGGATGCTCGTGCTCAGTAGCTTCAAGCAGAAACCTTCCGGCTCTCGGTGGATCTTAATGCATCAAACAAAGTCATGAGGAGGAGGCGTCAGAAAACTCAGTCGCGTCTGCCTCTAACACTGGATCCGAGGAATCTGTTCCATACA
This sequence comes from Triticum aestivum, assembly GCF_018294505.1. NCBI lineage: Eukaryota > Viridiplantae > Streptophyta > Magnoliopsida > Poales > Poaceae > Triticum > Triticum aestivum. Next base: position 199,126,865 of record NC_057803.1, on the reverse strand, counting down.
CCCGAAGCTGGAGGGAGCAACCCACCAGAGGCAAACCGGGTCACGACGCCCGGTGCACCAGTTCAGCCATGCACCATGGAGCCGCCGCGCATGAATACAGCTCCTCCTCGTTATATATCAACACCCCCATGTCACTTCTCCAACCCCATGGAGAACCTCATTGCGGCGTCGACTCGTTTGGCAGCTCTCCCGATGGAAGGCGACTCGCTAGCAGCAATTGAAACCCGGAGGGTAAGAGAACTACTTCAGACGGCTTTGGCCCAGCAGGACGCATACTCCTACAGTCGAGACATGATTCATTCAACTCTGTCATAGCCCCAGTTCAGCCCTTGCTTGACTTTGCTTGTTCTTCTTGCCATCATGTTTAAATTCCAAAGAAACTTGAAATGGGGATTGCCTAAACCCCTAGCATCAAAGGAATTCACTAGGTTCACCTAAAATATTTTCAGTAAATCCAAATGGCTTCAAAAATGTTCATCATTTATGGAAAATGCTGTAAATAGTACCAAAGGTGATGCACATTTTTCCATGACATATTTGGGCTCTGAATTAAATCATACCTTATTTGCATTTGGGCATTTAAATTTTATATATTATTCTAAATGTCCAAATATTCATGAACTGAAATGTTTGCTGTTGGAAATAATCCAAACAGTGGCCATAAGAAGTCTCATGATTTTTGAAAATGCTCTGGCATTTTTAATAAAGTCAAAATAAACATACAGAAAATAGAAAACAGAAATAAAATAGTGAGAGACTTACCTGGGCACTTACCTGGCGCTCTAGCCCACCTAGCGGCCCATCTGAGCTCGCCGGCCCAGCCCACCTCCTCCCCTTTGTCGTCTTCCTCCCCCTCGCCCCGAAGCAGCTCGGTGGCAAGCGCCGACGCTGCCCTGGCCACCTCCTGCTTGCCACCGAGGCGCCCCCGACGTGTCTGGAGACGCCCTGCAGTCCCCTCGCTCCTCTCCCTCACTCTCTGCTCTCTCTTTCGCCCTCTAGGCCCTTCCACGAGCACGGCTGAACGCAGACATCGTCGACGACGGTGCTCCAAGGCGTCCGGCGTCATGTGGCTCGGCGGGGAGGACCGGGGCGTCATGGCGGAGCTCAGGGGTGCGTCAGAGGGGCTGAACCAATATGGCAAAAGCCTTTGAACCAAAAGATCACAATAGGAGTGCTCTTGATGAGTTCTCCATTCTGCATTGTGAATCTGCCAGTCCTACCTTTTTGCATGGGTTGTCCGGAAGAAATGTTGAGTTTTGCTCGACATACTAATCTATGCATCCACAACTTAGAAAGTTATATGTTCCTTGAGTTGTTCCTCTTCAGTTGTATTACGACCATCCTCTATCAGTTGATAGCCAAGAGTGTGTGTGCATTTGTGTTCATCGATGCCTTTTATTCTTGTGGTCCGTCAAGTCGTTCTATTCTGGAATGACTAGGAGAAACAAACTCCAGTACCTCGTCCATTTCCAGGATTGGGTCAAAGCAGTTGTGCTCTGCAAATCAAATGCCAATCCAGATTTTGCTCTGTTCTACCCTGGAGTATTACCCCCTTTATGTCAGGATTGTCATGAGAATTGCACCATCTCTTATGAATTCTTGACGCAGTGATACTTCTCGCTATCATTGTTTCATTCCTCGGTCCCGTGTTGTCGCAACCGGAATGTCGACAAGTGAACCATGATGTGTGAAATCAATACTACTAGCAACCCCGTTGCTTGGTAGCTAATGGACAATAATTTCATTCTTAGCATGTTGGTTATTGAATCATCATCCTAAGATGGATCGTGCTACCTAGTCCTTATTTTCGGTGCACTCTTCGATCAATGAGATAGGATTGTGGCAATCCATCACTCTCTTGGTCCCATCATCTTGCCCCGAAAAGCAAGAATGTTCTCGAGATAGTAACATATCGGTGGTTTGTGATTTTCCGAAGATCTTCTCGGAAGTATTACCTGGTTGTCACCTGACCGCTATGTTGAGTTTGTGATCATGTTGGTTTTTTCCTCTAAATCACCCCTTCTCCAAGAATCTGTGTTGGATATCCCTGAGCTAGTTGGTTGAGCTAGACAACAACTTGGAGAGTTGGAAGGTAGAAGCTTTGCTTAACTTAGTTCATCTCTAAGGGATATCTTCTCTGTGTATGTGTTGAAGAAAGATGATATCTCCATTGATTGGTCCTCGTGATTAGTTATTGGACCTATTGTATTATCCAATATTTGATTTGACTATGGGCTATTGTCAAATCAAATCAGAACCAATGATGTTCGTACTGTTGTCTTACCCATGGTTGTTTCCCCGGGCATACACCATTATATTTTTTGGGTCTGACCGATGCTATCACCTTGTTCACATAATTGTGTAATTCCACTTATATGGAAACCCGGATGAATTGTTGTTGAGCCCGTCAGCAACATTTTTATCTTCTCCATGATTCGTGTTGAGCATCCAGTTAGCATTGGAAATTTTTATAAGCATTATCTTCATGTTCCGTTCATGAAGAATATGTTCGGCTAAAAGGATTGACTTCCTCTAATTCATGTGCATTTGATGCAAGTTGCCGCCGTGAATTCGAGAAAGTCAATGTTGTTTCCTCTGGAACCATCCCAAGTCAGTTATGCATGTGCGAAGTATACACTGGTTTGCGAGACTAGCTACCTCCACTCCATGTGTAATTCCTAACACCCCAAGCCATTGATTGATTTGTTCAAGGAAAAGAAGTCTAGCACGCATAAAGACTTCGAAATCTTTGATGATGGATCCTAACCTGAACTCGATAGTGTTCTATTATAAGACTACTACGTGGTCATGCTTGTCTTGGACAGCGTGTTCACAGGTTTGTAGCAGAACCAGCTCATGTTTTGGAGCATGCTATAGTAGTTCATTTTCCTGAGAATCTCGCAACGTCATCTCTTCGGTTAGTGTTGCAAATTTTCTTTTCCAGACATACTGTCTGAAATGTCCTATTACCAACTAGATCTGAATCTCAGACAGACATGATGGTTGGAACTAGTCCAAGATCTATGATGTAGGTTCCAACAAGGTTGATGTTGGCCGACACACCTAGCCGGAAGATCTATCATTGTAGTATCTTGATTGAGATATTTGACCATCTTCTCCATGAGGATTTGGTGCAACATATTCTAGAAGTTGTTCCTTACGGATCCTTGTACTCCCAATTTCTTCGATTATGCTATAACCATCCAAACGGTGGAATCACTCTCATTGAGTTATTCCCAGTTACCAGAATCATTCCCAGCATTTGCATTTTGTTCCCAGCTTGCACCGCCATTGTGCCAATTCCCATGAGATGCCCTCTTAGTAATTGTTGTCCAGGATCATCCTCAAAGTGGTCCTGTCATGGGTCCCATCCATTTCTGATGATAAGCAAAAGTCATCCATTGCATTGTCTTCAACAAGGTAGTCCACATCATCCATTCTGGTATGGGTATGCCATTCGTTCGAATTCATTCACACGATCATTTGTGATTGCCTTAGGCTGGTATAAAGAATTTCAATGATCTTTGTATCAAAAGTAATTCTTTTTTCCACTTAAGGGAATACTTCTGCGAGTCACCTTCCTTAAGATGTCTCGTTATGGTATCATGGCAACTCAACTCCTCGCTACATTGACAACCGTTCACCACCTTCTTAGGTGTGGAATTGTTGCCTACCTAGTGAACCTTTGTCATGTGTTTCACTCCATCCCTCTGGACGTATGCTTCGTGTCTCAGCTCGAGAGTTGTTTCAGCGTCTCGCTCCATGAGTTGATCTTGAGTTGTTCGATCTTCGATAAGATCGATCCTTCTAGAGTTTTCTCTTTCCTCTCATTGTCATGTTAGTTGGAGTTCTCGGGGCAAGACATCAAGAGAATGATGGTGATCGAATCAACAACCTTATGAGGTGCAACCTGGATCGTGAAGATTATGTTAGCTTGTGTTCCCCCCTTCACCTTACCCTACGCTTGAATCTCGGCACGAGATTCTTGTTTAGTGGGGGTGAGTTGTCACAGCCCCAGTTCAGCCCTTGCCTGACTTTGCTTGTTCTTCTTGCCATCATGTTTAAATTCCAAAGAAACTTGAAATGGGGATTGCCTAAACCCCTAGCATCAAAGGAATTCACTAGGTTCACCTAAAATATTTTCAGTAAATCCAAATGGCTTTCAAAAATGTTCATCATTTATGGAAAATGATGTAAACAGTACCAGAGGTGATGCACATTTTTCCATGACATATTTGGGCTCTGAATTGAATCATGCCTTATTTGCATTTGGGCATTTAAATTTTATATATTATTCTAAATGTCCAAATATTCACGAACTGAAATGTTTGCTGTTGGAAATAATCCAAACATTGGCCATAAGAAGTCTCATGATTTTTGAAAATGCTCTGGCATTTTTAATAAAGTCAAAACAAACAGACAGAAAATAGAAAACAGAAATAAAAGAGTGAGAGACTTACCTGGGCACTTACCTGGTGCTCTAGCCCACCTAGCGGCCCATCTGAGCTGGCCGGCCCAGCCCACCTCCTCCCCTCTGTTGTCTTCCTCCCCCTTGCCCCGAAGTAGCTCGGTGGCGAGCACCGACGCTGCCCTGGCCACCTCCTGCTTGCCACCGAGGCGCCCCCGACGCGTCTGGAGGCGCCCCGCAGTCCCCTCGCTCCTCTCCCTCACTCTATGCTCTCTCTTTCGCCCTCTAGCCCCTTCCACGAGCGCGGCCGAACGCAGACGTCGCCGCCGACGAGCTCCCCCACAGCCACAGCCATCTCCGAGCCCCTCCGACGCACCCCTGAGCTCTGCAATGACGCCCCGGTCCTCCCTGCTGAGCCACATGACGCCGGACGCCTTGGAGCACCGTCGTCGACGCCATCTCTGCCCTCTGCACCGACGGCCGTCGTCGACCGATTCGTCATCACCAGGCCATCCCCGAGCACGCTGAGATCACCGACGCCCCTGCCGTGAGCTCCTCTACCGAACCCCTCTCTCCCCGTAGTGAATCTCTGCTCCTAACTAGCCTAGCCACCGGAGCCGTGAGCTCCTTGCCGCCGGCAATGGCGCAGTCGTGGCCATAGTCATTGCAGCTCGCGTACGAGCACACCAATGTGCTTAGAGCCTTCCCAGGAAGTAGTAGAACTCACCAACTCCTCCTATAGATCACCGGAGTGCCCAACCCGTCGATCCCGTAGCTCCGACCGCCGCTAACCTCAACACCTGTGCTGCTTCCGGCCACCCTGCGGCCTTTTGTCCGGTCCATTGGATGCGGACGAGCAAGAGATCCTCCCCGGTGCGCTCAGCGTGCCAAACCACTGCCCGAAGCTCAAATCTGAGCCATGCCACCGTCGTTTTGGTCGCCGCCGGCCATGCTCCGGCGAGTGCCGACGTGGCCTCGCCATTAGCACTAATCCCGCCAGCTGGACCACCATTAGATGCTGACAGCGGGCCCCGTAGCAGGTCAAAGTCATAGTCAACGCGGGATTAGTTTCTATCTCACTGACGTATGGGCCCCAGGCCACTAACTAATCTAGGATTAGCATTAGTTTAACACTAACTAACTCTAGTTAGTTAACTAGCTACTGACTAGTGGGCCCTACTGGTCAGGTTTGACCTAGAGGCGCCCAGTTGACCAGCTGACGTCACAATGACGCAGTGCTGACGCAATAACTCATATTCTGGATTTAAGTTTATTCAGGAAATTCCAGAAAATAGTATAAACTTCTAAAAATCATAGAAACTCAACCGTAACTCCAAATGAAATAAATTATATATGAAAAATGATCAGAAAAATATGAATTTGTTTATGGCACTTTCATGCATGATTGAACAAGTTAACCTAACTGAATAGGATAAATCATGATTAGGGCAATTTATGAACTAGCATTTGGAGTTGGAGTTTAAACCTGTTTGAATTCCACTTCAATTAACTTGGCTTACTGCTGCATTAGGTCAATTTAGTTCCTTAACATGACATGGCATTCATTTGATTGTGCATTGCAGTGAAATTGGTTCTTTTGTGTTTGCCGGTGATTGTCCCCTCTCAGTAGATGTTACTTCGATGATGTGATCGATGACACCGATGAAGAACTATACTATCTTCAGAAGTGTCAGGCAAGCAGAACCCCCTTGCTCATTCCGATACAATCCCACTCTCTCGCTCCTGCTCTCTTTTACTGCATTAGGACAACAATGATTCATCTGTTACTTGCTGCGGTAGTTGAACCCCTTATCCTCTGCATGACATGTCATTGCCATAGTAAATAGATGAAACCCACTAGCATGAGTAGGAGTTGTTTGAGCCCTGATGTGCCTACTCATTCATGCTTGTGTTGTCATGCCTGCTATTGCATAGAATTGTGTCAGGTCTGATTCATCGAGGATGAATCGGAGGTGTGTGAACATGTCCTACTGTTGAGAGCTAAGTGTGTGAACATGATTTGGTAAAGGTATCGATGAGAGGCCATGTAGGAGTACATGGTGGGTTGTTTCATTGAAGCCGTCCTTAGGAACTGAGTTCTGTGTTTGTGATCCATGGAACAGCTACTACCACACATTGGGCCCTGAAATATGACCCCGCTCGACTTACTGACCCCTCTCGTCCTCTGTCTAGGAGTTGCAACTAGTTTCTGGTGTTTATAGGATATGTGTTGGCGGCCGTGCGTAGCGCTGACCCTAGGGGTGGGCTATGATGCGATAGATACACCGTGGCACGGTGTACCGGGCGCCCGTTTGGTGTCTCGGGAACCCTGCACACATCGTTTGGGGCTGTGAGCGAAACTCCGGCCGAATCTCCTCGCGGATGGAACCCGAATAGGCGATAAACCTAGACTAGAGACTTGTGCGGTTAGTCAGTTCATGGTCTACACCCACGTCGGCTTTCGCTTGAAGTCTGCCGAGCACATGTCATGTGCAGATGCTAAGTGGTGGAAACATGTGTGACGAAGTACACCCCTGCAGGGTATAAAGCTATTTGGATAGTCGCGTCCGCGGTAAAGGACTTCTGGGTTGCCTATAACAGTTCATAGACAAGTGAAAGTGGATACTCTAAAACTCGCAAGATAAGTGTCAGTGCTATGGATGGCCTTCTCGTAGGGAGACGGGAGCGGATCCATAGTGGTGTATTGAATGGTGAATATCTGGACTCGTGTGCGCCACCTCAAAAGAGTTACTTGCAGTCGTAGTTTAAGATAGACACCGAGTCAAAGTTGGCTTGCTGCAGTTAAACTCCACCACCCCCCTGTTGATACCGATGCATATGTAGCTAGTTCTGGTGTAAGTCCTGCTGAGTACTTTTGTACTCACGTTTGCTTAATTTATGTTTTGCAGAGAGACTTCAGTGTCGCTAGTAGTTTTGCGTGGACTTCGACGTTTAGCTTGATACCTCAGCTACGATCTTGTGCCCTCGGCAGGATCTGGTAGATAGTTAGGCTTCTCAGCCTTTTTCATTTGTAGATGTCTGTACTTAGACATGTTAAGCTTCCGCATGTGCTTTGGTTTGTATGCTATGATTGTTGGGTCATGAGACCCATGTTTGTAATATCTCGCTCCTCGGAGCCTAATGAATAAATACTTGAGTTGTAGAGTTATGTTGTGATGCCATGTTGTATTTACACATATCGAGCATATTGTGTGTATGATTGAAATGCTTGGTATGTGTGGGATCCGACAATCTAGTTGTTTATCCTTGGCAACCTCTCTTATGGGGAAATGTAGTCTAGTGCTTCCATGAGCCATAGTAGTCCACTACAGCCCGGTTCACCGGAGTCCTGTTAGCCCAGCACTACTGCTCAGGACACTTGACTGGCCGGCATGTGTTTCACTTCGTTCCTGTGTCTGTCCCTTCGGGGAAATGTCACGCGGTGACATCCGAAGTCCTGCCTAGCCTGCTACAGCCCGGGTTCCTGAAGTCCTGTTAGCCCAGTGCTACAACCCGGATTCACACGCTGCAGACCGACATGCTCGATGTGATTCATGTATGCCTGTCCCCATAGGTTAGTGCCGCTTTGGGTTCATGACTAGCCATGTCGGCCCGGGTTCTCTGTCATATGGATGCTAGCGACACTATCATATACGTGAGCCAAAAGGCGCAAACGGTCCCGGGCCATGGTAAGGCGACACCCATGGGAATACCGTACGTGAGGCCGCAAAGTGATATGAGGTGTTACCGGCTAGATCGATATGACTTGGAATCGGGGTCCTGACAAACTCCTCGCCCAAGCCGGAGCCCGAGTTACAGTAGGCACATGGAATCTGCAGAGATGTCAAGTAATGCTCAACATCACAACTGGCCATATAGGCATGAGCCGGTGCGGGCTGGAGCCCTTAACATGGCGGATCAGGAGAGGATTCGTCAAGAGGCGGAACGGGCGGCTCAGATAGCAGCAAAGCAGACGGCTCACCAAACCTTTCCAGCTTATCCAGCAACCTCGGTTGAGGCAGGAGTGGCTACAAGAACCGGAGGCGTACCTTGCCTGGTCCCGGCCATACGCAATGAGCGGTTACTCAAGGATTTCAAGGGACCTCGTAAGGTGCCTAACTACACGGCTTACTTACAGCCGGGGGCTTGGATTGAGAGTTATGAGATGGCTATGGAGCTGTTGGAGGTTAGTGATGCTGTGATGGCCAAGTACTTTACCATGATGTTGGATGGAACGGCTCAGACCTGGTTGAAAGGATTACCACCCAATTCCATCGGCTCATGGGCAGAGTTGAAGGCACAGTTCATCCAGAACTTTAAAGACACGTGTAAGCAGCCAATGTCGATTGTGGACCTGACCAATTGCAAGCAAGAGGATGGAGAATCTACAACCCATTGGGTGCACCGGGTCAAGGAGATAATACATTCATCTGATAAGATGGATGCCGGCTCAGCAGTTTTGATGTTGGAGAAAAATTTCCGTTTTGAACCTCTGAAGCAGAAGTTGGGGCGGCTTAAACGTGACTGTAATGACATGGGAACATTGATGGCGGCTCTTGTCAAGTATGCCGATTCTGATACCACCAAAGACTTGGCATCTGATGAAGAAAAAGCAACGAAGGGAAAGAAGAACGACAATGTCAAGGGTCACCAGCATAACCCGGCAAATCAAGGAGGTAATAAGCGTAAGGCTGATGAGTTTGTTGCTAATACTAATGCGCAGGGTGGTAATCAGCGGCGCAAGGGCAGACAACCCCCTCGATCGGGTGGGTCAGGCCCCACCCTTGAGCAGTTGTTGAATGAACTTTGTCCAAGACACGGCACCCGGGAGAAGCCAGCCACCCACTTGTGGAAGGATTGCACGATCATGAAGGCGTTTCAAATTCAAACGCATTTGATGGGGGTCACGGACCGGGTGGCGGCTCAGGTGGAGGCGGCTTTCAGGGCCCGGGCACCGGTTCAAGCAGAGGAGGTTTTCATGGTCAGGGTCATCCTGGTCACCAGGGAGGATATAATCAGCAACACAGCTAAGGGAATCAATAGCAGCAACAATCCGGCTATCAGAGCAACCCGAAGCAGTTGAGTAGCGGACAGTATCATGTCTTTACTACCAGTTTATGTAAGAGAGACCAGAAACTCCACAAGAGGGCCGTCAATGCCGTTGAACCGGCAATTCCACGTTATCTACGTTGGTCGGAGCAGCCTATTGTGTGGAGCAAAGAGGATCACCCACCCCGGGTTGATAATCCGGGTCACTTGGCTTTGGTAGTGGCACCTCAGGTTGGTGGGTACAAGTTTACTAAGGTACTCATGGATGGAGGCAGCAGCATCAACATCCTTTACTATGAGACGTTCCGCCGGATGGGATTGACGGATAAAAATCTTAAACAATCCAACACTGTTTTTCATGGTGTGGTACCCGGTAAGTCGGCATACCCAGTTGGTAAGATCGAGCTGGAGGTAGCCTTTGGGGATGAGTGTGACTCCAGGGCAGAAAAACTAACCTTTGAAGTGGTTAAGTTCAAAAGCCCATATCATGCTCTATTTGGGCGGCCGGCTTATGCCAAGTTCATGGCTCGGCCGTGTTACGTATTTGGCAGCTCAAGATGTCGGGTTACAAGGGCACCATTACAGTCCATGGGAGTTGGAAGATAGCCTTGGAATGTGAAGAGGGGGATGCTGCCTATGCTGAATCTGTTTGTGCAACAGAGGAGTTGAAATTCTACAAGGATCATGTTGACCCGGTGGACATGACGTCATTAAAGAAACCAACAACAGAGCATGAGCCAGAGTTAAAGTTCAAATCGGCTGATGATACTAAGATGGTTGACTTTGTGCCTGGCGATTCATCCAAACAGTTCATCATCAGCGCGAACTTGGATCCGAAATAGGAAAGCGCACTCATCGAGTTCATCCATGAGAACCGGGATATCTTTGCATGGAAACCTTCAGACATGCCGGGTGTCCCGAGGGAACTCACTGAGCACACTCTTAATATCGATCCAAAGTTCAAACCTGTCAGACAGTTTCTTTGGTGGTTCAATGAAGAAAGGCGCAAGGCCATCGGAGAAGAGGTGGCCCGGCTCTTGGCGGCCGGGTTCATTGTGGAGGTCTTTCACCCAGAATGGTTAGCTAAGCCGGTGCTCGTGCTCAAAAAGAACGGCACCTGGCATATGTGTGTGGATTACACTGATTTAAACAAGGCTTGTCCGGCTGATCCTTTTGCTCTTCCCCGTATTGATCAGATCATTGATGCTATGGCGGGTTGCGCACGATTGATTTACTTAGATGCTTACTCCGGTTATCATCAGATTAAGATGGCAGTCAAGGATCAAGAGAAGACATCATTTATAACTCCTTTTGGGGCTTTCTGCTATGTGTCTATGCCTTTTGGGCTTAAGAGTGCCTAGGTGTAACGCCCTCGATGCGGTTATATCTCCCACGTGTCGAAGCACGACTTAGAGGCATAACCGCATTGAAAGCAATGTCGCAAGTGAGGTAATCTTCGCAAACAACTCATGTAATACATTAAGGGAAAAGAGATACATAGTTGGCTTACAATCGCCACTTCACACAAATACAGGAATAAAGCATTACATCAACCAGATACAATCAAGGTCCGACTACGGAACCAAAATAAAAGAAGAACCCCAAATGCGACAAATGTCCCCGATCGACCCCAACTGGGCTCCACTACTGATCAACTAGAACGAAACAACACAAAGGACAAGATCTTCATCGAGCTCCTCCTGAGCTTGGTTGCGTCATCTGCACGGACTCATCGGCACCTGCAAGCTGGTTTTGGAAGTATCTGTGAGCCACAGGGACTCAGCAATCTCGCACCCTCGCGATCAAGACTATATAAGCTTATGGGGTAAGGTAAAAGTATGAGGTGAAGCTGCAGCAAGCGACTAGCATAAATGGTGGCTAACATACGCAAATGAGAGCGAGAAGAGAAGGCAAGGCACGTTCGAGAAAGTATGATCAAGAAGTGATCCTAAACGACCTACGTCAAGCATAACTCCAACACCGTGTTCACTTCCCGGACTCCGCCGGAAAGAGACCATCACGGTTACACACGCTGTTGATATATTTTAATTAAGGTCAACTTTAGGTTTTCTACAACCGGACGTTAACAAATTCCCATCTGCCCATAACCGCGGGCACGGCTTTCGAAAGTTCAAATCCCTGCAGGGGTGTCCCAACTTAGCCCATCACAAGCTCTCACGGTCAACGAAGGAATAGACCTCCTCCCGAGACATTCCGATCAGACTCGGTATCCCGGTACAACAAGACATTTCAACAGGGTAAAACTAAACCAGCAACACCGCCCGATTCGCCGACATCCTGATGGGAGCTGCACATATCTCGTTCTCAGGGCAACACCGGATAGGTCAAGCTACGAGTAAAACCAGCCCTCAAGTTTCCCCGAGGTGGCCCCGCAGGCTGCCCATTTCGGACCAACACTTAGACAAGCACTGGCCCGGGGGGTTAAATAAAGATGACCCTCGAGAGAGCGACTCCCAAGGGAAAAGTAGGTGGTGCTGAGGCAAATGGTAAAACCAAGGTTGGGCATTGCTGGAGGAGCTTTACTTAAGGCGAACTGTCAAGGGGTTCCCATTATTACCCAACCGCGTAAGGAACGCAAAATCCGGGAACATAACACTGATATGACGGAAATTAGGGCAGCAAGAGTGGAACAAAACACCAGGCATAAGGCCGAGCCTTCCACCCTTTACCAAGTATATAGATGCATTAATTAAATAAGATATATAGTGATATCCCAACAAGTAAACATGTTCCAATAAGGAACGATACCTCCATGTTCCAACGAGGAACAAACTTCAATCTTCACCTGCAACTAACAACGCTATAAGAGGGGCTGAGCGAAGCGGTAACATAGCAAATCAACGGTTTGCTAGGACATGGTGGGTTAGAGGTTTGACATGGCAATTTGGGAGGCTTGAAAGCAAGTGGTAGGCATCGCAGCATAGGCATAGCAAAAGAGTGAGCAACTAGGCAAAGCAAAGATAGTAGTGATTTCGAGGGTATGACCATCTTGCCTGAAATCCCGCAAGGAAGAAGAACGAGTCCATGAAGAAGACAAACGAATGTAGACGAACGGGTCCTCACAAACGCGACGTTACCGGAACCAACCCGAAGAAGCAAACACCGGAAAGAAGCAAACAACACAGTAAACAACCATGACATGAACATGGCATGATGCACAATCAAGTATGATGCATGTCCAGTTTAAATATGCATGGCATGGCAAGGGGCACAAACAAAACTACAAATTAAGTGGAGATCAATATGCAACGAGTTGCATATTGACGAAACACCACATGACTTATTTAGTTCTCTCTCGGTTATGTACCCAACAATATTAAATGTTGATTAACATGGCAAGGGGTGAAGCACAACAAAACTACCTATCTAGGCAAGTTTAAATGAGGCCGGAAGCAACGAACAACAATTCCGAAAAATCCTCATATGCATAATTTAAGGTTTGGTACTGTTCTGCCCTAAACATTATTTTAGAGTTGTTAAGCATGCAAGATGAGGCTACCATGTAAATCTAGGCAAAATTCTACCCCATTTACATATAAAGTTTGTTAAATTTGGAGTTACGGTTAAATAGTTATGAATTAAATCATTTTAGCATGGCATAGGAGCAAATTTACACAAACAACAATTTAATCATTTTAACCATGGATGAAAATTGCATATTATAAAACTAGACACAATTTTAAGCAAGTTTCATATATAAATCAATTTAAACCGATGCACGAATTGTGAGTTATTATATGCATGAACATGAGGGTCTTTTCTGTAAAACTGCAATCCTGCGGATAATTGGACAAAATCGTCTAAAGGAAAAAAATGACATGGGCTAAAACTGCTGGACCAGGTGCATAGGAGACTGGAGGGAGGGCTTGCTCACTCATGGGCTAAGGCCCGGTTCGGGACAACAGAGGAGGAGAAGGGCCGGCCCAGGGAACGGAGGGCGCTGCTAGAGCCGGGGCGAGGCCGGCCCACACGCGTGCGAGGGAGGCAGCCCAGGCGATGCTCGTCCTCTGCTCGACAGAGCCAGAACGGCGGCGCTGAAGGTCAACGGCGAGGCGGCAGCGGGTCTCCGGCGGAGGAGGGAGGCGGATCCCATCGGGGATGGAAGGATCCGGGCGGTGGGGGCCGGGATCCTGCCGGATCCATCGCCGGAGCAGGGCGGCAGCAGGGAGCCAACGACGAATCTCCATGGCGGTGGCGGCGAGGAGCACTGCAGGGAAAAGGAGAGAGGTTAGGGAGAGGCAGGGAGATGTAGAGCAGGGGCGGCGGAGCTGGCCTGAGGCTCGGCAGTGGCGGAGCCAGCCGGCAGTGGCAGAGCGACGGTGCTGGCGAGCACACGGGACGGCGGCTCGGGATCGAGGAACGGAGCCCGGTGGTTGGTCGGGCATGGAAATAGATGAGATACAGTGGGGCGACGGCGGCTAGGAGGATCCCTAGGAAAAAGGGGTTAGGTTCAAAATGGACTAGGGATAGACTAAATATATACATCACGGATTAGGTTAGGGGCTATCTCGACCCTACGATCGCAATCGGACGATCGCGAATAAAATAACTAGGAAGTCCAACTAAGAAAACGGTGACATTTTGTAGACGTTTGGGGATGATCCGGACACAACGGTGGTGACACCTCGGGTCGGGTCCGGGACAACTTTCGGACGCTCACGTGAGGGGTTCGATGCATTGTGCAGAGAGGGTTTCGGACCGTGCGATCGCATCAGACAACTCCGGAAGCGAAGAGGGGAAGGAGGATGGACTAGGTGGGCTGTGGCGAGACTGCGAGGGGGAGAAGAGAGAGAGAGGGCCCGGCATCTGTTTCTGGAGACCGGAAACGTCTGACGTTAGACCGACTATATCGTCGCTATAGTTTAACGGTTGGGCTATCAAACAAACTCTGAATGCGATGAAACTTGACAGGCGGTCTATCTACACTATAATAAGACCACACGCCAACTTTCATCCCATTCCGAGAACATTTTCCGGCCACTTATAAAATAATATTTCGGACATGCCGCGGGCGCGTGCAAGTGTGTCTGGGCTCAGAACGGACAACGGACGGAACTGGGGAAACCCGTACGGATGCAGGTTTTGAAAACATGATGATGCAATGCACATGATGACATGATGAAATGCAACATGCAAGTAAATGACATGGCAACGCCGGCGAACAACTGGAAGACACCTAGCACATCGGTCTCGGGGCGTTACAACACTCCACCACTACGAGAGGATCTCGTCCCGAGATCTAGAATGGCACCGGAGGGAAAATGGAGGACAAAGAGAAGAGGTAAATTAAGTTGCTTCTTTGACAAACGAGTGAAACAAAAGAACCTTGAAAAGGTTACACAAAGTCGAAAACACTCCGTTAGCAAGGAGGGACAAAGAACATTGCGAAAATCTTGAGGTTGAAGGGGCAAGATATTTATTGAAAACACTCCAGTTAAAGACGGGGATCAAGTAAGACCAAAATTCGGGCAGCACTCCGGTTGAAATGAAAATAATTGAATAAGAACTTGAACAGAAGGGCACAACACTCCGGTTAAATGGATAAACCGAGGAAAGAACACGGTCCTGACCAATCAAGAAGATGGGTGAAAAGAACAACACCACAATGCCTCCGGAACGAAAGAATAGAAATATAGATAATTGAAATAAAAGAATGGAGAAGAAAATGCCAACTTCTGCCACAAAAGAGCTTGAAAAGGCATCCTCAAGAGAAAAGTGGAACGGAGTTGTTGCACCAACAACAAAAAGAGTAAGCTTGTAGTGGGCTTATGAAGAACATCTCAAAACTACGAGGTGAAATTCTGCCACTAACGAAAACGATAAATTGGATTGATATGAACAAGGAGACGAGAAGATTCTTTCACCGGGAGGATTAATGAAGAACTTGGAGCATTTATAAGCACCATAGATAGTAACAATCCTTAGGGAATGCTTTAGGTGAAATATAACCCAAGATAACCCCAATGACGAGATTGATGGATTTTAAAATACCTCATCCTTGACCACATGTGAATCATGAAACATGAACTCAAATATCAAGAATGACATAATACCACCTCCAATGATACGGAAGAAAGAATTGCACTCCGAATAGCAAGAAGAAGAATGCTGGAGCTCCTTTGAAAAGAATCTTGATGAACACTTCGAGAAGGAATTAAATCCTTGATGAACCATCATGTAGAACCTTCGTGAGAACTCCGGTAAACAAAAGAATGATCAAACGGAAAGAAAGGGTAGTTGAAAACACAAGGTGGAGCCTTGTAAAGATTTAGATAGACCTCCGTGATTACATAGTTGAAAGAGGTTGGAACCCCGGGAAAAGATAAAATGAAACAAATGAATCCGAGAATTTGAAGGGCCTCCAGAATAAAGAATTAATCATTAGGATGAAACAAGAATAAGAATTATGTTATGCGTATCCTTCAACAATTTAATTGCTGACAAGCAACGGATTTGGCATACTACTTATCCTCGTATCAAGGATTAAGAGAGATATAACGTAAACTTGAGAAGGTCTTCAACGATCCACCGGTAGAATTCACAACGAATAAATTGATATGATGAAGAAGGAAGAGAACTCTTGAGCAAAACACCGTAAGAATTGAAAAGAACAATTAAAACATGAAGAAACACCGGGAAGGATTAGCAATTAAATGAAGATGCTTGAGACAAACTAGATACATGAGAACGAAGAGATCAAGAACTGATTAGAGGATATTTGATTGGTGCACCGGCAAGATAGGAGAATGATAACTGATAGCTGAGAATGAATAAACCTGAAGATGGACTCCGGATAACAAAACTGAGAAGACTCTTGAATTACTCCGGATAGGTGAAAAGAATTCCCACAATCAAAAACAATTATGAGAGGATGGCAGAGAATGGAGCAAGATTTAAAAGAAACTCTTCTTCGGTCTTCAACTGCAGAGAATGACGATGATAAAGACCACCATGGATTGTTGAGATACTCCGGGATGAAGACTAGAAAGGTTGAACCACAATGAAAAGAATTTGAAAGATCTTGGAGAAATACATTTGACTGATGATAATTCATTCTTACGTCAAACTTTGAAAAGAATTTTTACGGATATCTCCGGGAGAACTAGAAGAGTCAGGTAAGATCCTGGGAAAAGACCTGTGGGTTAGGGCCCACTCAAAAGAAACACCGTAGAACAATTCAAAAGAGAGAAAGCAACGGTTGAATTACATGGCTTGAATGAGATAACAATCTCGAAATAGGTTGAGCGGATCTTGGATGACAAGACGAGCCTTCTGAGATATCTTCAGCACTCCGGAACAATTGAACAGCGAGAGGTGAATGATTAAGGATTGCACCGGCATGAGAAGGTATTTGAAACGAGGAAAAAGGATATGATCCACAAAGCTTGACTTGGTTCCACCGGAGAAGAAAAGAACAAAAGATGATGAACTTGAAGCTCTGTTAGAATCTTCATGAGAATCACCGGATAAGGATATTGATTGAAAAGAAAGGAGAGACTTCACATCAGTAAAATGGATACTTGATTAAGAAATCTGAGTTCTCGGAGAAAAGGGGTGGGAGGGCGGGAAAAACAAAGACAATTTGGGATGGATGAAACGAACACCGTAGAGAAAGCTGAGATTGAAACTTGTGGATGTTGAAATGTTCGGATCCACTTGAAGAGAAACACACCGGTGAAAAGAAATTGAAATGAGAAACTCGATGATCGAGAAGGATTAGTATTCACATAGGAATATGAGAACACCATTTGGGGAAGGTATGGAATCAACACTTGACATTGAAGCAACTTGAATACCACCACTCAAAACAAAAACAAAAGGTTGGCTTGCAGAATAAGCCAGAACAAACATATGATAGAGATTTCGTCCGAAGTTTTCGTGGTGGGGCCTACATGGGCTCGATCTTACAGCACCATCATGTACAAGGCAGTGCACATGACATACGAAGCGTCCCCGAGTCGGCATAGCCAAGGACTCTTTAAGACACAACGAGACCACTGTAAAACCAACTGTGAATAGGCGGACCACTAGACGTCGAACCCCAATTTCATATCATACATCTGTCGGAAAGATATCCTAATAGCTACTTGATTTCCCACCTATGAAACTCCCGAACCTTTCCGGTTATGCAATCAGGTGTTGGGGATACAGGGGAAGCATAATATCTCACCCAAACTAGCAAAACCTACATCCAGCTGTATCCATCCTTCAACACATAACCGAGAAAACTTCGGAAACCATCTACCTCAACCTTCGAAAAACGTCCGTTATACAAGTTATGGCGATACTCCCGAACTCCCGCCCCAGTACTGGGTGGCGTCGAGGTTATCTCACCAACGAACTGCATAAAAGAGATTTTCGATGTCGGTGTACTAAACTCAGGTATTCCTGAACTGCAACGATAAAATTATGACGACAACACCTCGGAGCTCAACTCCCCGGGACACTTCCACAAAACCCCTGAGAGGAGGCACCAAGACAATGTTCTCATCATAAAACCATCGAAATGATTCCAAGATACCCGCGTGATCCTAAAAAAAATTTAGTGAAATTTGAGAAGAGAAGAGTCAAAACTCTACATCAGGATGCCTTACCAGAGCGATGAGGAGATTGGGAAGTAAAAGAATTCCTAAACTCTCCGATATATAATTCCTAAATGACTTAAAACATTTTTCTAGACTCAACAACGACTGCTAATAACGATCAAGCAATGGGGCTCCTAAGGTCGGGGAAGGCTCTGATACCAACTTGTAACGCCCTCGATGCGGTTATATCTCCGACGTGTCGAAGCACGACTTAGAGGCATAACCACATTGAAAGCAATGTCGCAAGTGAGGTAATCTTCGCAAACAACTCATGTAATACATTAAGGGAAAAGAGATACATAGTTGGCTTACAATCGCCACTTCACACAAATACAGGAATAAAGCATTACATCAACCAGATACAATCAAGGTCCGACTACGGAACCAAAATAAAAGAAGAACCCCAAATGCGACAAAGGTCCCCGATCGACCCCAACTGGGCTCCACTACTGATCAACTATAACAAAACAACACAAAGGACAAGATCTTCATCGAGCTCCTCCTGAGCTAGGTTGCATCATCTGCACGGACTCATCGGCACCTGCAAGCTGGTTTTGTAAGTATCTGTGAGCCACAGGGACTCAGCAATCTCGCACCCTCGCGATCAAGACTATTTAAGCTATTGGGGTAAGGTAAAAGTATGAGGTGAAGCTGCAGCAAGCGACTAGCATAAATGGTGGCTAACATACGCAAATGAGAGCGAGAAGAGAAGGCAAGGCACATTCGAGAAAGTATGATCAAGAAGTGATCCTAAACGACCTACGTCAAGCATAACTCTAGCACCGTGTTCACTTCCCGGACTCCGCCGGAAAGAGACCATCACGGTTACACACGTTGTTGATATATTTTAATTAAGGTCAACTTTAGGTTTTCTACAACCGGACGTTAACAAATTCCCATCTGCCCATAACCGCGGGCACGGCTTTCGAAAGTTCAAATCCCTGCAGGGGTGTCCCAACTTAGCCCATCACAAGCTCTCACGGTCAACGAAGGAATAGACCTCCTCCCGAGACATTCCGATCAGACTCGGTATCCCGGTACAACAAGACATTTCGACAGGGTAAAACTAAACCAGCAACACCGCCCGATTCGCCGACATCCTGATGGGAGCTGCACATATCTCGTTCTCAGGGCAACACCGGATAGGTCAAGCTACGAGTAAAACCAGCCCTCAAGTTTCCCCGAGGTGGCCCCGCAGGCTGCCCATTTCGGACCAACACTTAGACAAGCACTGGCCCAGGGGGTTAAATAAAGATGACCCTCGAGAGAGCGACTCCCAAGGGAAAAGTAGGTGGTGCTGAGGCAAATGGTAAAACCAAGGTTGGGCATTGCTGGAGGAGCTTTACTTAAGGCGAACTGTCAAGGGGTTCCCATTATTACCCAACCGCGTAAGGAACGCAAAATCCGGGAACATAACACTGATATGACGGAAATTAGGGCGGCAAGAGTGGAACAAAACACCAGGCATAAGGCCGAGCCTTCCACCCTTTACCAAGTATATAGATGCATTAATTAAATAAGATATATAGTGATATCCCAACAAGTAAACATGTTCCAATAAGGAACGATACCTCCATGTTCCAACGAGGAACAAACTTCAATCTTCACCTGCAACTAACAACGCTATAAGAGGGGCTGAGCGAAGCGGTAACATAGCAAATCAACGGTTTGCTAGGACATGGTGGGTTAGAGGTTTGACATGGCAATTTGGGAGGCTTGAAAGCAAGTGGTAGGCATCGCAGCATAGGCATAGCAAAAGAGTGAGCAACTAGGCAAAGCAAAGATAGTAGTGATTTCGAGGGTATGACCATCTTGCCTGAAATCCCGCAAGGAAGAAGAACGAGTCCATGAAGAAGACAAACGGATGTAGACGAACGGGTCCTCACAAACGCGACGTTACCGGAACCAACCCGAAGAAGCAAACACCGGAAAGAAGCAAACAACACAGTAAACAACCACGACATGAACATGGCATGATGCACAATCAAGTATGATGCATGTCCAGTTTAAATATGCATGGCATGGCAAGGGGCACAAACAAAACTACAAATTAAGTGGAGATCAATATGCAACGAGTTGCATATTAACGAAACACCACATGACTTATTTAGTTCTCTCTCGGTTATGTACCCAACAATATTAAATGTTGATTAACATGGCAAGGGGTGAAGCATAACAAAACTACCTATCTAGGCAAGTTTAAATGAGGCCGGAAGCAACGAACAACAATTCCGGAAAATCCTCATATGCATAATTTAAGGTTTGGTACTGTTCTGCCCTAAACATTATTTTAGAGTTGTTAAACATGCAAGATGAGGCTACCATGTAAATCTAGGCAAAATTCTACCCCATTTACATATAAAGTTTGTTAAATTCGGAGTTACGGTTAAATAGTTATGAATTAAATCATTTTAGCATGGCATAGGAGCAAATTTACACAAACAGCAATTTAATCATTTTAACCATGGATGAAAATTGCATATTATGAAACTAGACACAATTTTAAGCAAGTTTCATATATAAATCATTTTAATCTGATGCACGAATTGTGAGTTATTATATGCAGGGAGCCAACGACGAATCTCCATGGCGGTGGCAGCGAGGAGCACTGCAAGGGAAAGGAGAGAGGTTAGGGAGAGGCAGGGAGATGTAGAGGAGGGGCGGCGGAGCTGGCCTGAGGCTCGGCAGCGGCGGAGCCAGCCAGTAGTGGCGGAGCGACGGTGCTGGCGAGCACACGGGACGGCGGCTCGGGATCGAGGAACGGAGCGCGGTGGTTGGTTGGGCACGGAAATAGATGAGATACAGTGGGGCGACGGCGGCTAGGAGGATCCCTAGGAAAAAGGGGTTAGGTTCAAAATGGACTAGGGATAGACTAAATATATACATCACGGATTAGGTTAGGGGCTATCTCGACCCTACGATCGCAATCGGACGATCGCGAATAAAATAACTAGGAAGTCCAACTAAGAAAACGGTGACGTTTTGTAGACGTTTGGGGATGATCCAGACACAACGGTGGCGACACCTCGGGTCGGGTCCGGGACAACTTTCGGACGCTCACGTGAGGGCTTCGATGCACTGTGCAGAGAGGGTTTCGGACCGTGCGATCGCATCGGACAACTCCGGAAGCGAAGAGGGGAAGGAGGATGGACTAGGTGGGCTGTGGCGAGACTGCGAGGGCGAGAAGAGAGAGAGAGGGCCCGGCATCTATTTCCGGAGACCGAAAACGTCCGACGTTAGACCGACTATATCGTCGCTATAGTTTAACGGTTGGGCTATCAAACAAACTCTGAATGCGATGAAACTTGACAGGCGGTCTATCTACACTATAATAAGACCACACGCCAACTTTCATCCCATTCCGAGAACATTTTCCGGCCACTTATAAAATAATATTTCGGACATGCCGCGGGCGCGTGCAAGTGTGTCTGGGCTCAGAACGGACAACAGACGGAATTGGGGAAACCCGGACGGATGTAGGTTTTGAAAACATGATGATGCAATGCACATGATGACATGATGAAATGCAACACGCAAGCAAATGACATGGCAACGTCGGCGAACAACTGGAAGACACCTGGCACATCGGTCTCGGGGTGTTACACCAGGCGACTTACCAACGGTGTATGCAGAATTGTCTTCACAATCAAATTGGGCGCAATGTTCATGCCTATGTGGATGATATAGTGGTGAAATCCAGGGAAGAAGAAACCTTGGTCACAGACCTGAAAGAGACTTTTTATAATCTTCGGGTTTACAAGATGATGCTTAACCCGGCCAAGTGTGTTTTTGGAGTGCCAACCGGCAAACTCTTGGGTTTTCTGGTGTCTAACCGAGGTATTGAAGCTAACCCGGAGAAAATCAAGGCAATCACATCTCTAGCCAAACCAACCTGCGTCAATGATGTTCAACGGCTGGCGGGTCGCGTGGCTGCTTTGAGACGGTTCATAACCCGGTTAGGGGAAAAGGCTATGCCTCTGTATCAATTGATGAAGAAAACTGATGTTTTTGTTTGGAGTGATGTTGCGAACGCCGCTTTTGAGGATCTGAAGGCACAGCTAGCTGAGCCGCCGGTCCTAGCTGCTCCAATTCAGAAAGAGCCGCTATTGTTATACGTGGGTGCCAACTCACAGGCTGTTAGTGTGGCTATGGTGGTAGAACGCAAGGAGGCTAGCAGAGAGCATCCGGTTCAGCGGCCGGTTTATTATGTCAGTGAAGTGCTAATTGAGTCCAAGCAACGATATCCACATTGGCAGAAGCTTGTTTATGGGGTGTTCATGGCAAGCCGGAAGCTTAAACATTACTTTCAGGGACATCCAATCACTGTGGTTAGCTTCGCTCCTTTGGGAGACATTATTCAAAACAGAGAAGCTACAGGGCGAGTGGCCAAGTGGGCAATTGAGCTTGGGCCTCATGGGCTGAAGTATGTTCCACGCACTACGATTAAGTCTCAAGCCCTAGTTGACTTCATCAATGACTGGACAGAGATGCAGATGCCAGAAGAAAAGCCGGACAACACATATTGGACTATTCATTTTGATGGGTCCAGGCAATTGGAGGGCTCAGGGGCTGGAGTTGTATTAACTTCCCCGCGAGGTGATAAATTTTGTTATGTGTTGCGATTGATGTTTCCGTGCACTAACAACACAACAGAGTATGAAGCATTGCTCCATGGTCTTCGAGTGGCAAAGGAGATGAGCTTGAGCCGGGTCACATGTCTTGGTGATTCAGATCTAGTGGCTCAGCAGGTGTCTGGCAAGTGGGATTCCAAAGACCCTCTCATGGCGGCTTATCGCCGAGAGGTCGATGCTGTTGCGGGATATTTTAAAGGTTATCAGGTGGAACACATTGACCATCGAAAAAACGAAGCAGTTGATGCTTTGAGCCGGCTGGGGTCTCAACGTAAGCCGGTACCACCCAACACCTTTTTAGATGTTTTGCATAACCCCTCTGTCAAGTTGCCCACAGAAGAAGATTTAGTTGTTCCTGACCCGGAGGCGCAGTTGGTGGCGGCTCTTCATGTCATCCCAGATTGGACGGTGCCGTTCTTGGCTTACATGACCCAGGGAGAATTGCCAGCAGATGAGACCCTGGCTCGACAGATAACCCGGCGGTCTAAGTCCATACGATTTCGGATGGAGAGTTATTTCATCGCAGTGTTTCCGGAGCGTTTCAACGGTCTGTTTCCCCCGAAGAAGGTCAAGAAATCCTTCGTGAGATCCATGAAGGCGATTGTGGTCATCACGCCGGGTCAAAATCTTTAGTGGCCAAGGCATTTCGTCACGGTTTTTACTGGTTGACAGCTCACAACTGATGCAGAAGATCTGGTCAGTAGATGTGATGGATGTCAGAAATTCGCACGACGAGCGCATGTGCCGGCCCAAGAGCTCCGGATGATTCCAATCACTTGGCTGTTTGCAGTTTGGGGGCTCGACATGGTGGGACCTTTCAAAAGGTCTAAGGATAAAAAGACGCATCTCTTGGTGGCTGTTGATAAGTTCACCAAATGGGTTGAGGCGGAGCCTGTGAGTAAGTGTGATGCAGCCACGTGGTTCAGTTCATGAAAAAAGTAATCTTTCGTTTCGGTTTCCACACAGTATTATCACAAATAATGGCACAAATCTATCCCAAGGGGCTATGGAAGAATTTTGTCAGCGAGAGCACATCCGGCTTGATGTTTCTTCCGTAGCTCATCCTCAATCCAATGGTCAAGCGGAGAGAGCCAATCTGGAAATTCTGAAAGGGCTAAAACCCCGGCTTATGGTTCCTTTACAGCGAACACCGGGTTGTTGGGTAGAGGAGTTGCCTTCAGTATTATGGAGTATCAATACTACACCCAACAGGTCTACGGGTTACACACACTTCTTCATGGTTTATGGAGCAGAAGCAGTGTTGCCTAGTGACATCCGTCATGACTCGCCCCGTGTGACGGCTTAAGTTGAAGCTAACAATGAAAAGGCCAGACAGGATGCACTTGACTTGTTGGATGAAGAAAGAGACTTAGCAGCAGCACAGTCAGCAATTTATCAATAGGACCTGCGTCGTTATCACAGCCGCCGGGTTAAGTCCAGGACTTTTCAGGAAGGCGACTTGGTGCTCCGGCTCGTCCAAGATCTTTCAGATGCACACAAGTTATCCCCACCTTGGGAAGGACCCTTTGTGGTCAGTAAAAATTTAAACAATGTGTCTTACTACCTCATTGACGTTCGAGAGCATGCAGACTCACGTAAGTCGGAAGAGGAGACCCGCCGGCCGTAGAACATTGCTCAACTTCAGCCATATTACACCTGAGCCACTGGCTCTCATCATGTACATACGTTCACATTGTATATACAATGATAAGCAATAAAGTAAGACCATCGGTCTCTTTTCTTTTCAAAGACTATGCATCTTTATTATTCTTTATTAATAAATGACTATTAAGGAGCTGATCATATTTCAATCAAGTTTAACCTTTTTAGTCCGGCTTATGATCGTATTCGAATCTAGATGTAAATCTCATGGTCACTTGGGGGCTTCCTGTTCAAACATAGGTCGTATTCGAACCAAAGAGAGCATAGCTGTCGTAACCCTCTTGATCGGCTCAAGGCCAAACTCACTTGGGGGCTTCTTGATCATATCCGAATCATAGCTTAACCACTTTTGAGCCGACTTGGATCGTATTCGAATCAGGGTCGTTAAAAACCTCTCAAGGTCATTTGGGGGCTTCCTGTTCAAACATAGGTCATATTCGAACCAAAGAGAACATAGCTGTCGGTACCCTCTTGATCGATGCAACGCCAAAGCCACTAGGGGCTATATGGTCGTATTCGAACCTTAGCTTAACCCCTTTGGTCCGGGTTACTGATCGTATTCGAATCAGAAACCCCCAACCTTTTGAATACAGAGTTAAACTTATGTTTGTTAGCTGTTGCTTGCCTTTGAGTTGTTGTTGTTTCAATATTACAAATGAGATAGCCTGGGTTTTTTCGTCGTCTCAATTATTGAACAACACAGCCACCCGGGTTATTCAAGCCGGTGGTTCAAGGATCCAAAGGTACAAGCTATTAAGATATGATGATCATTGAGTATTCAAGGAGTATTAACTTTTTATACATATTGAATTATCAAATTCATCACCCGGTTTATTTAAACCGGCGATCTAAGGATCAACAAGGACAAGGTGGACATATGGGCTGTAAATTAGGTGTTTAAGCCCAGTTGGTTCTAAACCGCCTTGCCAGGTTTTTTCCTTGTGTTCATAGGAACAGAGTTCAAACATTGCAGAGACAAGCATTAAACGATGCATGAGAAAGCATTAAACATTGGCATCTGGAAGCACAGATTCACGTATAAGTGTTTTATGCGCGATGGCATAAGCAAACATGCAGTGTTTTAAACAGCTAAGCTATTACAAGGCTTTATAAACCCGTGAAGATGATCACTGTCCTTCCCTCACGGGTTCACCATCTTGAGTCTGCTGGAAGTTGGATTTGGACCAATCAAAGCCGTTCATGGCGACAAATTCAGCTTCGTCGTCAATCAGGCCGACCGGGTCAATTTCCGGGGCAGATGTATCTTCTCTCATAGGTGGGATCAGATCAACAACTTTGTATGAAGGAGTGGCCATCTTCTTATTTGCACTATCAAAACCCGGCTGGTATGTGTCCACGTTGGTGTCATCTCCAAGGCTAGTCACCTCAGGCCGGACTTCACGAACGCAAGTTATAAAGTCATCTTAATCAAAAGGAGACCCGTCCTCCTTCACGGTAGGATAGCCCCTTGCAACGTCCGCCGGGTCTAGGTCTGGCACCCAAGCTTTGGGGCGGCTTAGGGCAGTCAGTGCACCGGCTCGCGCATAGGAGCGTTTTACCTCTTGGAATCTTGCAAGAAGGATGGATAGCTTCTTCAGGACATCGCTAAGCCGGTTGGGTCCTTGATTTACCAGAGAGATAGCGGCCAGAGCCCATTGTGTACCAATGTACGGTTGTTCAACCAAGGTGTATACTTCCTTCAATTTAATCAACGGGTCTTGGCTCAGATTTTTGCTTCACGGACCCGTATATATTTTTAACAGAGTCAGTTGGCGGATCATATTCTGACAAAAAATATATTCAAGATCAATTCAGACAGCTTACCAAAGATAGCAGCAACCATCTAAGACACCTGGCCCTTTAAATTGTTCAGCTCTATTGAAATTTCTTTCAGAGCTGTTTCGGCTGTCTTAGCTCGACGGGTCAGGAGTGTTTTCTCCTTTTCCCAAGTTTTCTCTTTAGCAGCAAAGCTGGTCTTCAAAGTCTCTGTTTCAGAAAGGCTCATTTGCAATTTGGAGGTGGAAGATTTGATTTCTGACTCCTGGCTTGCTAGCCGGGTCTTTGCGTCAGTCAATTGGGAGTTCAGTTCAGATAATGCATTCTGTGAAACATTCAGATAAGTCAAGATTTGGTTTTAAATTCCAGTATCCAACTTGAAAATTCAAAGTGCCAAGTACTTTACGAATAAACCACTTGGCACTAGGGGGCTAATGTATGCCAAATCAAATTTTTGCGACTCTACCAGCATATTAGAAGTCCCAAGTCCTTTACAAAGTAACAGCACTTGGCACTTGGGGGCTAATGTACGCAGTTCAGCAAGGTTATCAAAGATAAACCAGAATGTTAAGTACTTTACAGATGGTGTTCAATTCTGAAGTACCGATTCATTAATGATTAAATAAACTGGTCCTTGGGGACTATGGGTGAAGTCTTGTTCTACCAATATCAGGCAAAAATTCAGAAGTAAAGGTCTCGGCCTATATTTTAAGTATACAGGTTATTCCGTTCCTCTCATAATCTACAGACTTGGGGGCTGAAGGAATATTGGTAAACCGGAAACTACATACCTCATACTTCAATTGAAGCTGCTTGACCATCTCAATCTCAGAATCATGACTGGAGTGTACATGACTGAGATAGCCGGATAAGATAGCACTGGCATTAAGACGGTCATAGTTGGCAACATCAAGATGAACCTTCCGCCTCTCCAAAGCTTCTTGCTTAGCTGTGCACCGTGCCAATACCGTCGGGTTCCCCGGCTCAACAAAGCGGCTCCCAGTAATTTGAACATCTTGAACACGGGGAGACGGTGGGTCGGTTGAGCTTGATGGACCAGCTGCAGAAGGGTTAATAGTGGTCTTGACAAGGGATGGCTCTGGAGGATTTGCTTCATGACAATAGGCGGGTCTTCTGGGGCGACAGTTAATGGAGAAGGTGGCCTAGCCGGCTCAGATGCCAGTACTGGCGGGTCTTCCACTGGTTTTGTTGCCTTCGCTTTCTTGGACTTAGCCTGACCGCTAAAGAAAAATGTTGCAGGATAGTCAGCATTAAGATAACAATTGATCAAACTCGGAAGAAAAGAGGATTTTTAATTACCCAGGAGCAGTCTTGAAAGCCAGAAATTTTGTTTGTGATGAGTCGCCCGAGGAACGAGACACCTCCTAAAAAGGTAAATGAAAGGAGTTAAAGGAAATGCAAGGAGCGGGATTCATTAAAACAAAGGTAAGGACAGTAATAAGTAAACCTCGTTCGGACGTTTCCGAGGGGTCTGTTCAGGGACGACAGCCGGCTCGTCTTCAATCTCAACTTCACGGCGGCTTTCATGCTGCTGCTTTTTCAAATGAAAGTTGGGATCCAAGTGAGCTAAGGGGTTGGAAAACCTTACTTTATGGATCACTCATCGAACTTTGTGTCTTGGTAAGGGCTCTGAGTCAGAGGAAATGATAGTTACCTCTGCTTCCCCAGCTTGACTAGCCCCAGTGTCATCCTGGTAAGGATCAGTATCAATAAGATTGTTAAAAAGTTGGCCAAGGGAATCAAGGGCTACCTCCGAGTCAGACGATTCATCAAGTTTCATCAAATCTTGAACGGTGGTTTTCTTTTTCTTCTTCGTTCTCTGGGTCGATTTCTTGGCGTTCATGGCGGCAAGTTTCGCCTTCTTGGCAGCTTCATGGTCGTACTTCACTTTCCAAAAGTCAGAGTTGGCCTACAAAGACAAGAGGAAGGATCAGTGATAAACAATACAGGTGGACAAAATACAAAAAGAAAAAGATCAGAATGCCCTTACTTCTGGTACCGGGTTAAATTTACAGAAGGGATTTAACCCAACAACACTGCAATCTTCGTACTTCGCATTCACCAGAAGATTTTACATTGCGACAACATCTTCTTCGGTTAGTTGAGCCGGAGTATGAAGGAGAGAGTCATCCGGGTCTCCACCATATTCATGCATCAACTTTGAACGACAGCTTAATGGAATAATCCGCCATGAGATCCAGCAGCGGGTTAGATCGACTCCAGTTAAACCGTTCCCCAACAAACCATTGATTCTTCTGATAGTTGGAATCAGTTTCTTGCGTTCAGCAACGGTAAGTTTGTCTGGTAGGGCGAACTTGGTGTCAAGACGATCGGGGCGGTAACCCAGTAGTGGCTTCTCATTGGCGGGTGAGATGTCCTGACAGTAAAACCAAGTTTGGTTCCAGTCCTTTGGGTGACTTGGTAAAACTATGAGAGGGAAAACTGCACCCTGCCGGCGCTGAATCGAGATGCCTCCAAGTTCTAAGCTAAGGCCATTGGTGCACTCGTTTTGCCGGTTCAGATAGAAGTACTCTCTAAATAGTTCCACAGTCGGTTCTTGCTGAAGATATACCTCACAGAGCACCTGGAAGTTACATATATTGGATATGGAATTGGGCCCAATATCCTGAGGATGGAGTTTGAAGAAGTGAAGAACTTCTCTGAAAATTTTTGAACCGGGCGGTGAGAAGCCCCGGTTCATGTGATCAGTAAAGATGATCACTTCCCCGTCTTTCGGATTGGGTCATTCTTCTTCCGGGTCAGGAGCACGATAAGACATGACGTTTCTTGAAGGTAGAAATCCAATGAGGAAGAACTCTTTCAGACGCTCCTCAGTTATGGTTGAGGGAACCCAATTGCAGATGGTGGGTGTCTTTGACGGCGTGATGAATAAGGGACTGGAAAAGGAAAAATAAAGTGTCGGGTCAATTAACAGTTAAAGGTTGAAATTATAAAACAAGTAACGGCGGCTTCACTAAGGGCTAATGACATATAGGGAAAAGAAAGCCGGAATGGTAAGCCGCCATGACTACAGATTTTTTCGGAAAGCAGATTCAGCTAAGTGTTGGCATAAACAAGTTTCGCCTAGCTATCATTATCATTTTGGATCAAAAGGCTGTTTCAAAAAGGAAAATATTCTAGACATAAAAACCTAGTACAGATGAGTTCGTCGACTGTAAAGAAGCATCTATACAGGCAAAAGGGATCTACTAATATCAAAAATGAATGCCAAACAACTACCACGCGAGTTATATCTCTTCTTTGGATCAAAAGAAGTTGCGGAGAAGATCTACAAGATGATCCATGGCGAACAGGTGAAGAACACTAAAGAACTTGCAAACCTAGAACAGATCTAGCTGCATGAGAGAGAAGAAAACTTACAAGATGCAGGCCTGCCGCGAAGAGTCGCCGCGTTCTTTGGTCGGACTCAGGATAATGCAGCGGCCAAGCTTGACGACGACGATGAGAGTTGCGGCGGCGGTGGAGCTCGAGCAGCGACGGAGGTTGCGAGAGGAAGAAGATGAGGAAGAAATGAGAATAGGAAGGATCGGCCGCGTGCCTATTTAGAAGGGCAGATGCGAACGGGCGGGCACGAAAATCAAGGAGACCCAATAATAATTATCCAACTGAACAGACGCCTTGATTCTCGGAAGGCATTAAAAAAATGAAAGATCCGTTGTAAGATGACGTCATGAAGGTTTTTTGTGTTTTCAAAAGATGACGTCATGGAGGGTTACAGAAGTTTTCAAACAGAGGATGGATTCCAACTAAGTATTGGAGATTGACAAAGAACAAAGTTCAAAGTCAACCTGGGGCCTAATGTTGGGGATATTACTATCAGTTGAGACCCGCCCAGGAGGGGCCGGGTCAGCTTCAATGGCGGGTTATGCAAGAAGCTTAGTAAACATCCAAGTTTGTAGTTTATTAAGTCTTATAGAAGGCCCAAAGGCCTGGGGCCGGCTTGAGGCCCGATATTGTAAGTAAACTGCCATGTGTAAGGAAATACTTGTACAGAAAGACATGTAAAGAAAGTCACCGAGCCGGACACGATTATGAGCCGGTCGGGACTCTGTAGGCCACCTGGCGTCAACCCGTGTATATAAGGGGACGACCCGGTGGCGGTTTAGGGCAAGAAACAACCAAGTCGATAACCAAGCCGGCGAGTTGAGCCTCTTGGAAGTCGAAACCTCAGCAATACCAATCCCAACTAGACGTAGGCTTTTACCTTCATCGTAAGGGGCCGAACTAGCATAAAACTCTCTCGTGTCCTTTGTCCCGATTAACCCCTTTAAGCTTCCTAGTGAGATGGCCCTACAACTAAGTCCTTGCTCTAGGACATCTGTCGTGTCAATTCCACGACATATTTAAAACTTTTATTATTGTACATGCCGGCTAAGAGATTGGCTATATATGACATGGAAACTTCTTATAGCCGACCGTTGGTTGTATTATTAACCATGCCCTAAGTGACGTAGCTAGTATATCATAGACTAGCCAGTATCATATATATATATATATATATATATATATATATATATATATACTAGGAAAATGACCCGTGCGATGCAACGGGATAAAAATTCTGTCAAAAGCTACATGGTGCCTTGGTTCCAGAGAATGGGATCAAGGGCCTTTTAATCTTCGACGAATCTAGTATTTGAGAGAATTGATCAAAATGTAATGGCAACAAATAGCTAGGTCTGTGGTTGCAATGCTAGAGAATATTGACATGCATATAATTTTGTGGGAGTTGTATTTTCATCAACACTTTGGTTGTAGGTACCGCACACGTCATCACACTTACTGTAATTACTACTTCCTCTATCCATTATTTATTATTAGTTTGGGAGTAATTTAATATGCTAGTGCATAATAATCCCAAGGGCGCTACAAATATACTGTTATGCACAGCCTGTAAACCCATTTTAATTATAGTTGATACCACAATGATATCTCTCTGGCCAGTTCTAGGCACCATCCGGATGTAGGAAGAAAAAAACAAAAAACAGGTCCACATTCTGATCACTCTCCCTGTAGCTGTTAATCACTATCCACTTCACACACTTGTTGTTTCACATTTATCCTCATGCGCCTTGTCACTGCAGCCAGCCCGCAGAAGTTGGATTGAGGGAATCACTTTTATATTCCATCTGAAGAGCTCATGAGTTTAAATACAACGGAGGCACACTCCCTACGCTAGTATCGTTACAACAGTCTGTATAGGATAAGCGGCAATCACGCCGTGCATGGAGTCGTGGGAGTGTGCGCGAGCGTGGGCACCGTGGTCACCGCAGGAACCGGTCCAGGTGGTTGCTCTCCTGCATGTGGGCCGCGGTCGGGTTTCCAACACCCCCCCACCCCCCCCGCGCGCGCAGCTGAAATGTGGTGCTCGCCGACGTTGAGGCTGGAACGAAAGTCGATGAACACACTTGTTGGTAGCACTTTGGTGAAGATGTCAGCATACTGCGACATCGTCGGCACGTGGAGAACGCGAATTTGCCCGAGAGAGACGCGCTCCCGGATGAAATGGAGGTCGATCTCCATGTTCTTGGTAGGCTAATGCTGGATCGGGTTGCTCGACATGTACATGGCGGAGATGTTGTCGCAGTACATGACGGTGGCGCGGGACACCGGGCGACGAAGCTTGGCGAGGAGTTGCCGGAGCCAGCTGACCTCGGCGACGGCGTTGGCGAGGCCCCTGTACTCGGCCTCGGCGCTTGAGTGGGACACCATGCTCTGTCATTTCGACGACCAACTCACCAAGTTGGGGCCGAGGTAGACCGCGAAGCCGGAGGTGGACTTGCGGGTGTCTGGTCACCCCGCCCAGTCCACGTCGGAGTAGGCCGTGAGGTCACTGCTGGAGTTGCGGTAGAACTGCAGATCGAGGTGAGTTGTGCCTCATACATAGCGGAGTACCCGCTTCACCATCTGGTAGTGAACCTCCCTGGGATCAAGCATAAAGAGACAACATTGTTGAACATCATATGAGAGATCTGGACGTGTCAGTGTAAGGTATTGGAGCGTGCCCGCCAAGCTGCGGTAGAGCGAGGGATCATGGAAAGGGTGTCCACTGGTGGCGGAGAGCTTGGCGGCGGTGACGACTGGCATGGACACGGGTTTGCAATTGAGCATACCCACGCGGTCAAGAATCTCCAGCGCATACTGTTCTTGCGACAGGTGGAGGCCAATGGGGATATGATGCACCTTGATGCCTAGAAAGTGGTGAAGGGGTCACATGTCCGTCATGGAGAACTCACGGTGGAGGGAGGTGATGATGGACTGTAGGAAGGATGGTGTAGTGGCGGTGAGAATGATGTCATCGACGTATAGTAGTAGATACACAGTGTTGGTGCCGCGATGAAGTGAGAACAAGGAGGAGTCTGCTTTGGAGGCCCGAAATCCCAAGGAGAGCAGGTACGAGGTGAAGCGAGCAAATCAAGCCCTCGGCGCCTGTTTGAGCCCGTAGAGCGACCTGTTGAGACGACACACGTCCGTAGGCCGAGTGGAGTCGATGAAGCCGGCAGGTTGTGAGCTGTAAACGGTCTTGGTGAGATGCCCATGAAGGAAGGCATTTTTTACGTCGAGCTGGTGTATGGGCCACGAGCTGCCAGCGGCGAGGCTGAGGACGACGCGGATCGTGGTCGGCTTGACGACGGGGCTGAAAGTTTCCCCGTAGTCCATGCCGGCTTGCTGGGTGAAGCCTCGGAGGACCCAGCGAGCCTTGTACCGCACCAGAGAGCCATCAGGGTTCAATTTGTGGCGAAAGATCCATTTGCCACTCACCACATTAGCACCTGCAGGACGAGAAACCAACGACCAAGTGTCATTCTGCAACAGCGCATTGTACTCTTCTAACATAGCATTGGCCCAGTTCAGATCCTTGAGAGCTACACGGTAAGAGGAGGGAACGGGACTGATCGTGGTGACCGAGAGGCTAATGGGATGTTTGGGTTGTGCAATGCTGGATTTCTCTCGAGTGCGCATGGTGTGAAGATTGTGCAGCGGTGGAACAGCAACGGCACGCGGCGGCAGACAAGGCGGAGCAGCACAGGCTGGGGAGGACGTTGCATGGTGTGCGGGCTCGTGTGCATGGGGGGAGCCACGCGTTTGGTTGCATGGGAGTGGGGGTGGTAGTGGTAGGCCTGGGGCTCAGCTGGCGTGGAGTGGGCGAGGGTGGAGCACCAGGGCGCGGGGTGTCGCGACGCGAGGGCGTGGGAGTGCATGGGGAGGCAGGTGGGATCGCGGGGCCAGCTGGCAGCATGGGACGGGCGGCGGGCGCATGCGGCGGATCTAGACAAAGATCGCGCACGGCGGCCAAGGGCGGCAGGTGCGGTCCTGCACGCGTAGATCCCGGAGGGGATGCGGGGGCCCGGTACGAAGTAGGTAGGATCTAGGGATGCGCTAGCAGGGGCTGTAGATTTTCTGCGGCTCGGGCGGGTGTGGGAGGATCTGCGGTGAGGTTGGCAAAAGGAAAGGTGCGCTCATCAAATACCACGTGACGGGAGATGTGTACGCTGCGGCTGGTTAAGTCGAGACAGCGGTAGCCCTTGTGCTCTAAGGGGTAACCGAGGAGGACGCAGGGCGTGGAGCGAGGCGCGAGCTTATCTGGTGTTTGATGGGTGAGATTGGGGAAGCAGAGGCACCCAAAAACATGCAAATGGTCGTAAGAGGGATGCTGCCTGTGAAGAAGGAAATATGGGGTGAGCTGGGTGACCGCGGACGACGGGCGCCGGTTGATGAGGTGGTTGGAACTGTGGAGAGCCTCAACCCAATATGCGGGCGGCATGTGTGTGTGGACGAGGAGGGTGCGGAGGACGTCGTTAGTGGTGCGTAAGAGACGTTCCGCCTTCCCATTTTGTGGTGAAGTGTGGGGGCAGGAGAGCCGGAAGACCACACCAAGGCATGAGAAGTGATCCCGGAGGGAGATGGAGAGAAATTCGCCACCGTTGTCACACTGCACACATTTAATAGAAGCATTATATTGGGTGGAGACATAAGCAAAGAAACGTTGGAGAGTGGCGATCATATCAGATTTGGTGCGCAAAGGAAAAACCCAGGAGTAGTGAGTGTAATCATCTAAGACAACGGGATAGTATTGATAACCAGAAAAAGAGCATATGGGGGACGTCCACAAATCACAGTGTATAAGCTGGAAGGGAGCAGTAGTAAAAGAAGTTGATTGTGAAAACGGTAAATGTGTATGCTCTCCAAGCTTACAAGAACCACACATGAGGGAGTCTGGCACATCGTTATTACATGAACTAAAAAAATTATTTGCTAAGGCAGAAAGAGACGCACGACTAGGATGGCCGAGCCGCAAGTGCCATAGGTCGCTGGTGCTGGAAACAGAGAACGCCAGAGGACCGCCATGTTGTGGGAGAAACAAGTATGGATCGCGGGAGCTATTGGACCTCATGGGAAGTTTCCCCGTTGCCATGTCCTTCACAAAGAAGCCAAACGGGTCAAAAGACACAACACACCAATTATCTCTAGTAAAGCGACGAACAGAAATTAGGTTTTTGATGATTTGAGGGAAAATTAAGATGTTGTGAAGGTGGAAGGGGTGGGGAGAAAGAGTGGTGGAACCAGTAGCAACTACAAGGATCGTCGAACTGTCGCCAATAGGAAGAGGATGATGCGATGAAGAGGAGATGAGTTTGGTGAGGTTACCCGAGGAGCCGGTGATGTGGCTGGTGGCCCCAGTGTCCATGAGCCACTCTGAGCTGCTGGGTGGCTGCTGCATCTTAAGGTTGGCGAAGGCATGGGCCATCATGCCCTGCTGGTCCCATTGCGGCGCGGAGGACGATGGCCCGGCCACCCGGTACGCCTGCTGGGGCGCGGGCGGGCGTGGGCCGAGAACGCCCGCGGCATTGGGCGGCACCCAGGGGGAGCGCCACTGCTGTGGTGACGGGGACGAAGATCCCCAGGGGCGAAGTACCCCATCCATGGCTGCTGGGTCGGCTGGCCGTGCCTCGGGTTGGAGCTGGACGAGGCGCCGGGGGAGCCGTGGCCACGGCCGCATCCACGGTCGTGCCCACGACCACGGTGAGCTGAGGGACTCCCGGAGGCGGGCGCCTTCCCCTTGTCGGACGGTGAGGACGGCGGAGGGCGGTCACCAAAGGAGGGCCCGCCGTGGTTGATGGCGAGTGCCGTGGTGCCAGCGGTGCGTTCATGCTCGGTGATATTGATCTCCTCCAGGAGCAGCCGTGACCTCGCCTAGACGAAGGTGGGGAAGGGCTGCTGCATAGGCAGCAGGGTGGCCATCGTCTAGAAACACCGGCTCAGCCTGCGCACCAGCTGTGGCGTGAGAGAGCGGTCAGTGACCAGCTCGCCGACGTCAGCCAGTGCGAAGACGAGCTGCTGGAGGCGGCGGCAGTACTGTGCGACGGTCATTTCGCCTTGAACGGTGGTACGGAACTCAGCGCCGATGTGCACCGCGCGGCCGGCGGTGTTGTCGCGGAAGAAGATCTCCAGCTGCTGCCAGAGGTGGTACGCCGTGGACTCGGGCGACTGGATGACGTCGTACAACTCATCGGAGATCATGGTGTAGATCCACAGCACCAGCGTGATGTCGTCGTTCCGCCACACGGCGTCGTCGTGCAGCGGTTCGGCCTCCTCGAGGACGTGCTCTTTGACGTGGTACTTGCACAGGACGAACCAGAAGAGTTGGCGCCACTTCGAGTAGTTATCCCTGTCGATGCTGAGCTTGAAGGGGATGAACGAAGAGATGTTGATGTGGTGCATGGAGGGAGGAGGGGCTGCAGGAACCTGGAAGGCTGGGGGAGCCCCGGCGAGGGCGTCGGCGGTGGGGCGCACAACGCGGAGGGGCGCCAGGGCGACGAAGAACGCGCGCGTTCGGAGACGCGGGTGCCGGGGCGGGTGTCGTGCGGCGACGGGGCCCAGCGCAGGTCCGGGGGTGACGCAGGGGAGGATGAACTCGGCGTCGGCATCCCCGAAGGAGCGAGTGCGACAAAGAGGACGTCAGATGCTCATGGCGGAAGCGAGAGGTAGGAACAAGAACGTCTGATACCAAGTTGGATTGAGGGAATCACTTGTATATTCCATCTAAAGAGCTCATGAGTTGAAATACAATGGAGGCACACTCCCTACGTTAGTATCATTACAACAGTCTGTACAGGATAAGCGGTGATCATGCCGTGCGTGGAGTCGTGGGAGTGTGCGCTAGCGTGGGTGCCGTGGTCACCGCAGGAACCGGTCCAGGTGGTTGCTCTCCTGTGTGTGGGCCACGGTCGGGTTTCCAACAGCCGACACCAACGACCACTGCTGCAACCCTTGTCGCAGTTGGCTCGCCGTTACCCGCCATGGGCATGGTAATTTCTTGGGACTTGGGAGTCTAGATTTTAATTATGGCGGAATAATAATCAGTTTTATGTCGGTTTTATCTTCTCAAGAGCAAGCAAAGTATAGTTTGTACTAAACATTTTGACATTCAACATGTATGTACTACAGTTTCACAAGGGCCATAATACCCAATGCATTGCGTTCGATGGACTATCTTGGCCTGTTCTCGTGGATGATTTGCAACCAATCCCATTTTAGTTCGGTGCTTCGGTATTTTATTCGGTGGTTAAAACATTTATTACCGGTGCATAAAACCTGAGCTTTTGTATTTTGAAGGAAAAGAAGGCTAGTGTAGTATG
This sequence comes from Triticum aestivum, assembly GCF_018294505.1. Taxonomy (NCBI): domain Eukaryota; kingdom Viridiplantae; phylum Streptophyta; class Magnoliopsida; order Poales; family Poaceae; genus Triticum; species Triticum aestivum. The sequence continues at coordinate 199,090,051 of NC_057803.1, read as the reverse complement.
GGCCTGCTAATTCCCATCAACCAGACGTGCAGGAAGCTTGGAACCACGCGGCGCATGAATCGGAGGATTGCGTGTGGGTAAAAAACTAAGGGATGAGGGTAGGCCTAGGCGGTGATGTGGGACCCAGTGGACGCTAGTGTTATAGGTCGCCCGAGGCAGCCGACGCCCAGCCCTCTGATCTGCACCAGCAGCAGCACGACCCCGCCGGTGTGCAGCTCACCCCGGTTCTTGTCCCTCCTCTCTTTCCTCACCCTTTTAGGATGTCCATTGATTCCTTCTTTGACCAACTCTTTCAATGCTGCTTGTTGCCATCAACTCGTAAACATACTTAAACTGGTGAGATTGAGTATAAGAAGACGATGTGGGACTATCTATTAACCAAAACCTTCTCCCTTTTCACAAACACCGGCAGAAATTGCAGCGGGCAGAGAAGAAACATAGTCGGGCCGAATCCTGCAGAACTGGCCTACACAAGGAGCATGTGAGGGATAGCAAAATGTGCACTGGGAGAGGATTAGCGGGCAGTGCTCACATTGGGCCAATGGGCCAAACGGATGTGGATCTGGGTGTTCACGTGGACATAGCTGGGCCAGGGCGCCTGGGGCAGGCCCATGCGCACGAAGCACGGGGCGGCTGGCGAGCCAGTGCCTCGCTCGTTCCCGAGTGAAACGACAGCAGGCGGCAGCGCGATGATTATGCACACGAATTGATTCCCTGAATTAGTACCACCTCGCATATATGTTTTAAATTCGAACTGAAAGCGTAAAATCATGGGAAAAGCATATTGTGACGGTGAACCCGACAAAGTCAATCCGTGCTTTATTATTAGATATATATATATATATGATACTAGTATATGATCGATACTACCTCCGTAATGTGCGCATAGTATCGTAAGTTAGTATCTTATAGGTTGCCTTATTAATTGCCATGCATGACACAAAGTAGTACAACATTTAATAAGATACGGTATCATGATATGATACCACACCCTCTCTTTCCTCATTCTGTGTGCCACATCATCCAAAAAGTCTAGTTGGCATGCATGATACCGCTTGATACTCCCATTACGACCAGCCTTAGGGTGGTCATAGTGGGGTTATCATATATAGCCGATATCATGCACTTGGGAATAAAAAATATGATGATGTGGCAAAGAAGCAGTAACATAGGTAGATACCGTAACATATATAATAAATGCTATACTACTTTGCATGGCCATAAATACGACCATCTATGGTATATACTACTGTACGATACTGTATATGCACTATCAAGGTACATATATAGTATCATACACTAGTACCATATGCATGATACTATAGTTTATGATACTCCCCACTATATAAGGCTGGCCATAGTGGTGGTATCATAGCCGACGATGGCATGCACTCGGAAATAGCAAGTATGTTGATGTGGCAAAGAATTAGATATAGAGAGGGCTAGAGTAACATATAGGTAGATACCGTATCATGTTAAATGCGATGCTAATTTGTGTCATGCATGGCAATAAATATGATCTATGATACTATATTGTATGTATTATACTATGCGCTATAATTAAAGGTAGTATCATACACTAGTATCATATATATATATATATATGCATGATACTAGTATATGACACTCTCCACTATGAGTAGCCTAAGTATAGCCTAACTAAAACACCCACATGTAGTTGTAGTAGGTTTTTTTTCTTTAATTATATGCACTAAAATGCAAGGTAAGTGCAAAGAATGACTTAAACATAGCAGACGACCTTAGATGGGCCCGAATGATGTAGCTAGTAACTGACGATTTGTAGTCCGAAGTGCGGCGTCTCCTTTTGGAAACTATGGTCCTTCTTGTGAGATGCTCCGGTATGGAAGGTGCGAGCACCAAAACTTGTGCCAAACTTTACCAAAAAAAATCCATGCGATCGTGAGAGCACGCCACAGTGACACAATGATTTTCATTATTTTCCGAACTCTATATGCACTTCCTGAAATTAAAATACCAACAAGGCCTACGCCTCTGGCCGCACCCTGCGGCCAAACTGTTTGAAGTTTTTCCCATTTCTCGCACAATGAATGAAAAGCCGCAAAGCGACACACGAATGATCTTGCTAACACGCACATGTAGTTGCGACTATATATATACATACAAACAAGATCTTTTTTGCATATCCAAAGTTTGAGATTGCTAGTAAGGCATGCCGCCTGGTAAAATGTACCAGAAAATCAAACCATAGGGAACAATCATGATTTCTTACCGTGGAAAAATTAGAGGCGAAACGATAAACTCATGTTTTCATTCAAACAAAATATGCTGTTAGGTAATGTAAATGTTTTCAAATAGCACACGGTTCACTCACGAAATGCGTGCGTCCACTAAACCATAACCGATGCCCCCCTCTGCCACATGCACGATTTGAGTCATGCGTTCTGATTGGCCAGAACCCAAACCCCACGGATCATACGTCTGCACCATTGGATTCTTCTTGATCGAGCGGCAATCCTCATCCCTTTCGACAACACATGCAGTTCCGGTTGTGATTTTATTTATATCCACAAATTGCATGTTAAATTCAAAAACTGACGTAAATATAGCAAACGATTCCTGAAATGCGTCAGAAAATCAAACCGTGGTATAATGGTGAATGCGTACCGTGGAAATTTTTATGAGGCCAAATGATGAAGTCACCGACCACTGGAGTTTGAATTGAAACGTCTCCTTTTGGAAACCATGGTCCTTCATGTGAGATTATTCGGTTTGGAAGGAGCGATCATCAAAACCTATGCCAAACTTTACCAAAAAATTTCCCCGGGGTCGTGAGTGAACGCCACGGGCACACACCGATTTTGATGAAATCTGGACTCCATTTGAATTCCCAGTAATTAATATACCAGCTAGGCCTATGCCAGTGGCCGCACCTCATGGCTGAAATGTTTGAAACTCTCCCCATTTCTTAGACAATGGATGAAAACTCGCAAAGTGACACACAAATGATTTGTACACCTTATTTGCTAACTAACACCCCAGATGTAGTTGTATAGAATGGTTTTGAATTTAATTATATGCATTAAATGCAAGGTAAGTGCAAAAAATGACTTGAATATGGCAACGAGACCTGAAAATGGGCTAGAAAATCAAACCTAGGGTATATACGTGATTGTTTACTATGAAAATAATTCAAAGTGTAATGAAGTAGTCACTGACGATTGGAGTACGAAGCGCCGCGTCTCCGTTTGGAAATTATTATCCTTCTTGTGAGATGCTCTGACTTGGAAGGTGTGAGCATCAGAACTCGTGCCATCTTTACCAAAAAAATTATGTGTGATCCTGAGAACACGGCATGGTGACACACCAATTTTCGTTATTTCCGGACTCTATATGCTTTTATAATTAGAATACCAACAAGGCATACGCCTCTGGCTGCACCCTGTGGCCGAATTGTTTGAATTTTTCCATGTTTCTCGAACAATGAATGAAAACTCCCAAAGTGACACACAAATGATCTTGCTAGCTCGCTAGCTAGCACCCACGTGTAGTTGCGACTATAGAAAATGACTCAAATATAGCAAATGATACCTCAAATGCACGAGAAAATCAAACCATGGGGTACAATGGTGATTTCTTACCGTGGAAAATAATTTGGAGGCGAAACAATGAACTCCTGTTTTCATTCAAATGAAAATGTGTTGTTAGTTCCTGCAAATGTTTTCAAATAGCCCCTTGCAAAAAAAGTTTTCAAATAGCATAGGGTTCACTCACGAAAGTCGTGTGCCTACCAAACCGTGGCCGATGCCCCCCTTTGCTGCACGCTCGATCTCAGTCATGTGTTCTGATTGGCCAGAACCCAAACCCCACGGATCGTACATCTGCACCGTTGGATGCTCCCAGATCGAACGACAATCCTCATCCCTTTCAATAGGAAATGCAGTCCGGCTAGGAATTGATTTATATGCCAAAATGCACGGTAAATGCCAAAAAATGTCTTACGTATAGCACACGAGACCTGAAATGCTCCAGCAAATCAAACCCATGGTATAATGGTGATTGCTTAATGTGGGAAAATTTAAAGGCGAAACGATGAACTCACGTCTTCATTTCAAAATTAGTATGTCTTTATTTCAAACGAAATTATTCTCTTTGTGCACACGAGCGCTTAGAGGCAACCGTTTGCATAGGCATTTCCGCGTGGCGACCGGGGATATTTTTCACCCTTTTCACCTAGGCCGCCAACACCCCCACCTCCCGCCCACGTTTCACTCAACTAGTCCAGCCAATCTCCATCGCCAGCTCCCCCCCCCCCAAGATCCACAGCAGAACCCTCTTCGGCGCCGCCGTGCTCACCCCGGCCGTGTGCCCGCTCTTTGGCGTCAAGCCTACCTCCACTGTCGTTCCCAACACGTGGCTGCTCGCGCCTCACCGTCTTCGTTTGCTCACCAGCCACCCTCGAGCATATCGATAATGTAACCCTCACCTCTCCTGTGGTCCAGTCGGGTTGCATTAAGAAGCATGTTCGTTACTTCTCTCCGTCGCGGTGCGGCATATCTCCTCGCAATCCCTCTTCCTATTTTCATTCCGTATGTTCCCAAATTGGCTATAAAATAACGAAGAGCGTATATATGTTCATTATCTACCTTCCTAACTACATATAAGATGTATTTGTTCTAATAAGTTACTGCCTATTTACAGATCGCGGGCACCCAAGTCACATAAACTTAAAAAATTAGCCGTACATTTTCTAAATTATTGCATGATATGTTTAGAAAGCTTGATACCAAGTTGTTGGTTTTATGCTTATCCTCATTTCCTGAATTTGGCATGTGTTCTGTGTAGATGCTGAGTAGCAGCAACAACACTCATGCTTTAGGCGATGTATCTTCATCTGATTCCGACAACCCTAGGTCTTCAGCAGATTGTGAGGGATCAAGTAATCTTGAACGGGATAGAGCTGCAACAATTACCCTTCTGGCCAGGACATAGAGGAACACTCCAAGGAAGCCCACATACCAGCCTAAAGGTGTATATGAAGTAACCAAGATTGATTTAAAGTCTTGGGCTCCAACTAAACCAGATAAAGAACGCACGAGGTTCAGGAGTGTGGGTGGATTTATTGGCAGGGCAAGTCTCAACATTAATCTACCAGGGTTTCGGAAGGCTGACACAGAAACACGGCGAAGGATAGTCCATGAGATCATCGATCACTTCAACATTCCAGGGCAGTGGAGAAGGCGGGTGGACCACGCTGCACTAAAGAAGGCTAGGGATGCTTGGAGAAACTGGAAGCATGTGTTGTACAAGAAGTACTTGAGTGAAGGCAAGGACCCAATCCCCGCGTACCTCCAAATTACAAAGGCAGACTGGGCAGAATTCAAAAGGGTTAGGGAAACTAAAGAGTTTGCTGAGAAGAGTTTCAAGGAATCGGAACTTCAGAAGAAGAACATACACCCCCACCGTATGGGTGTGGCAGGATACTACGGCATGAAACTGATATGGGACTAGGAGGACAAAGAAGCAGTAGTGGCAGGTGGGAATCCGGACTTTAGTGAAATCAGGGGCCAACACGCCAGAGACTACTTGCGGGCACATGCAATGTCGCCCCTCAACCGGTGACGCTCTCCTTGCCACATAAGCTCTCACATGCTTCCCCCAAAGAACCTAATACTCATGATCCGACGGCTGACGCATCAATCTGTGATCAGCCGACCCAACTTTGTGGCGTACAGGCCATGTCATCCTCTGCCCCAAAGCAGCGAGTGGCAAGGCCTACAAACTGCTGAAGACGCACCACCGGTTCAGATGGCGGCCGCTGAAGCAGCAGGGTGAGACCCAGCTATAGCACATGCTCAAGAGACCAACCTGGTGGAACAGACTGCTAAGCAGTCTGATGCTTCGGAACTGCCTACTAAGCAGTGTATAGGTCCAGAACCGACTGCTCATCAGTCCGTTGGTCCGCAGTCGCGTGATCAGCATACCAATGTGTCAGCACTTCCTACTCAGCAAACCAACGCGTTCACACAGCCTCCTCAGCACACCGACAAGTTGGCACCACATGCGCAGAAACCCGACATAGCTTCAATGCATGGTTAGCAGTCCAATGCCTCTGCTCCTACAGCCAAGCAGTCTGTCACAGCAGCACCGCCAGCTCAGCGATCCGGCATAGATAAACCATCTGCTAAGCAGTCTGTCGAAGCTTCACCGTCTGCTCGGCAGTCTACCTTGCAGCCAAATAGACGTTCTACGAGAAATGCTTCAAATACCAAGCAGGAAGTGGCCAAAAAGCTACACCCACGAGGAAGCGCGGAGGGAGAGTGAAGAGGAAAGAGAACGATTGCCTCTTACTTAAAGCACTCATCGCCGAGAACCAAATTAACAACATCTTGTTTGAATCGGGGAGTAATATTATTTCTAATGGCATGGATGATGAAGAAGTACATTTGTTGCTTGCTAAAATTACTTCAATCAGGCAATTACGTCCATGGACATCCATTTCTTGTTGGTGAATACTTTGATGAGTGTAGCTCCAAGTGCCGCGAGTTACATGAATATTGCATGGACCAAATGTCAGCAGGTCATCATGGTTTGCTAGTCCACTATAACAGAGATCATTTCTGACACGATGTTGGTTCCATCAATGTGAGTTTTGAGGACTTACATCTCTTCTTCAACTTCAATGAGCTCGATGCCACTCTTGCTAGATGCTTGATTTCGTAAGTACTTAACAAACTCTGATCAACTTCTCCATACAAGGTTGTAAATGATAAACAGCTAACTGCATTTTATTCCTCTCAGGGGATTGAACGCACAGAGAAGAAAAAGGGAGAGTGTGTATTTCATAGATCCTGAATTAGCAAATGGCACAACAATACATGGTAAGGACCTATGGGACTGGGTCGTTAACACGGTCGTCCGTCTCTTCAAAAACACGTCCCATGCAGAATCATTTCTCTGGCCATATCATGAACGGTAAGTCAAGTAAACAACCACGCATACATTGATTGTCTTTCAGATTTCGACATCATTCGTAAGTTCATGGATTTCTTAATATGTAGCAATCACTAGATATTGGTATTCATTGTTCCAAACAAGAACATAGTTTACTACATTGATTCTCTCAGAGAGTCAACAAACACTCAAGATCTGACACATCTTCAACAATTCATGGATAGCTATTGAATTCTATGATGTTGAAATCAATTTGCATTCATATCTGGTTCAATAATTGATGTTGTCAAAATTCATCTTCATTTGTAGTGTGCTCGCATTGTGGAAAACTAAACCAGGGAACCTGTTCAAGAGGGAACTATCTCTACAGCATGAGATCATTTCTCCAGTAACACACCGAAATCCGTTATTTTCGGAAAATATTTCCAATAGTCTGCAAATACCTTTTCTTACGCTAGTCAAATGTTCAAGCTTCCAAATAAACCTCTTTCTATTTTCCCCAAAGAAAAAATAATACATCTAACACTGGTTAGGTTGTTCCTAACAGGACAAATACATGACTAATTCTTTACAAAAAAATTTAGTGTCCTTAGCAAGAAGCAGGGACCAACCTTTGTGCATACTATGTTTGTAGACACATGATCTCCATCTGCAAATCTGCTGATAGTTGTGACGATCCTCACGAATTAGTACCAGTAAGTCTATCATAATTAATATCTTCTACTCCACTCATATGTGGCACATTCTGATCTTAAAAATACTGCAGCTCATCTTAAAACCGAGGACCCCTGAATTGCTCCCGGCTGGTGAATTGTTGATGGTTCACAGATCTATCAGCGACTTCTTCCTGAATCACTACATCAATCCACTAGTGATAATGAAGATTTCAGCATGCGTCCTCTTGAAACATTGAGTAAGAGTTAGCCGCTAAACATATACGCATGGATCCATTGTTTTCCATCTGATGAGGTCTTCATATTTCATACACTATGATTAATTATGTAATGCATATATGTGTGGATGAATCATTGGAATTTAGCTACCATATGTTCAATTGCAATTGTTGCAAAATCTGATAAATGTTCTTCATGTGGACACTATTTGTTCAATTGAATATTGTGGCGAATTTGCTTTTTGCGTGCCGATTCAAATGGGATATTTTTGTTTATTTGTTCAATTGAATATTGTGGCAATTTTTCTTTTTGTGTGCCGATTCAAAATGGGATATTTTTGTTTATTTGTTCAATTGAATATTGTGGTGAATTTGCTTTTTGCATGCCGATTCAAAATGGGATATTTTTGTTTTAACCTGGCAATTGCTCCGCACATGGTTCAACTAAATGAGTGTGTGCGATCGACATCGGAAAGCATATGTCAATCATAGCGGAACCGTCGGTGATACACAGCAGATCATAAACGATTTGCAGCGCTACTACGTGTGCGTAGGGTCTTCAGAACCGTTTGTGATATCGCGTTATCGCACACAAGAACTCGGAGTACCTCAAAGCCTTTTAGCAGGCTCATAAAAGCTTCATGCAACCCACTTTTGGCGGATGAAATCCTTTCAACCACTGTACCCATTAAAGTACGATGCGCCTCTAAGATAGCCGTTTGCTCCAGAAGACCCATCAGTGCGTCCGGTCGTGCACCGGACAGTCCCGGACTCTTTCTGTTGCTCCCCTTAGGAGCCGAATACTCCGGACTTTGGGTGGCCGAAGAGTTGCCTTCCGGCCTTGGAGGACTTTGGGTGGCCGAAGAGTTGCCTTCCGGCCTTGGGTGACCTCGGGGTCGTCCGCCTCATGAGGCGGGGAGACAGGGGGAGGCGTTTCACTCTCCATCATCTCCGAAATAAGATCCCCCGAAGACGAACTCTGTCGACAAGGGCTACGATCCGAACTACAAGACATATGTCTCGGTTATTGTTCTCGGAGATGAAGCAGGATATATTTACCAAAAGTACTCTGGTCTACTTACAGCTCAGTGGAGGGCTAATCCCCTTACGGGCACTGTGCGATAAGGCTGCCCTCCGAGGCAGGGCCCCCTGGCGAAGGTTTCTTCCCTCATTTGGAAACCCTCGTTTCCAAGTCTTCAAAGGTGGCCCTCTTCTTTCCTTGGGGAGAGGGAATTTTAGATTCTTCTCCCCGGTTATCCTCCTTCGAGGAGACACTAATTTCCCCGGTTTGGATGAGTAATGCGTGAGGCTCGCTTTCGGCTTCTTTATTCCTCCCTTTATCTTCCCCTGATGGCACTTGATAAGGTGCGAGCTCAAGCATCCTGGATAGTATAGGATCCGGTGAGCCTTCGGGAAGGGGGGCCGAACACCTGATCATCTTTGCCTTTCTTATCCAGTCCTGGCCAAGAGCAATTTTTTCAGAATGATGTTATGACAAATGAAAAGACAGCGCAGCCGCAGAATTACTTACACGGGTATCTGGACGATTGCAGTTTAGACCCGCATCCTTGGTGGTGTCCAGACACTTTATTCGTGATCCGAAGAACAATCCATTCATCCCTTCAAGCATCACGCCGAAGAATTGCTGAATAGTTCACGGTCCTTCCGGGTTGAACTCCCACATACAGAGAGGTCGACGTTGGCATGGCAGGACCCGAAGAACTAGCATGACTTGCATTACCTTGACAAGGCTGACATCTCTCTTGAGGAGATCTCGGATGCGACTCTGCAATGTCGGCATGTCATTAACTAGCCCCGAGTCCAGCCCGTTGTTGACCCATGACGCCAGTTGTGGCGGGGGGCCTGAACGGAAGGTGGGGGCAGCCACCCACTTGGTACTTCGGGGAGCTGTGATGTAAAACCACTCCCGCTGCCATAAGTCAGACATCTCCGGGAAGGAACCCTTTGGCCATGGAGCATCGATGCCTTTACTTATTATGGCGCCTCCGCATTCTGTGTGTCGCCCATCGATCATCTTCGGCTTCACATTGAAGGTCTTAAGCCATAAGCCGAAGTGCGGGCTGATGCGGAGGAAGGCCTCACACGCGATGATAAACGACGAGATGTGAAGGATGGAATCTGGAGCTAGATCATGGAAGTCGAGCCTGTAATAGAACATAATCCCTCTAACAAAGGGATCAAGACTGAACCCTAGCCCTCGGAGGAAGTGGGAAACAAATACGACACTCTCGTTGGGTTCGGGAGTGGGGATGACCTGCCCTTGAGTAGGTAGCCTATACGAAATTTCGGCGGTCAGATACCTGGCTTCTCTTAGCTTCTTGATCTCCTCCTCTATGATAGAAGAGGCCATCCACCGGCCTTGAAGGTTGGATCCGGACATGATTGAAGGTCTGAAGCGCTTAGCCTGAGCCTTGGGTGTTGAAATTCGAGGTGGGGGAAGGGAAGGACTGAGCGCGAGAAGAAAAGGACAGGCCTTGGCCCCTTTATAAAGAGGATGAATATCAAGCGTCCTCCGCGTAGCCGTTCGGAACTTGCCTACAATCGAGGAGTCATACCAGCAGGCACGATTGGGTTACCCACACCCATATTGATGAGAATCCCGTGATAAGGGGACACAATCTCTGCTTCGACAAGATGTTCCAAGAAAACCGCCTCGCGATATGTGTAGTAGCTGGTTGAGAAAAATGGTTCGAATAATGACCAGGCCATGGCGTGATGTCACGTTATGAAAAGTTGTCAGCAGATTAGATTTATGGAAATATTATACTCTCTACGGTGGTATGTGGAATTTGTTTTGCAGAGCCGGACACTATCCTTGTGTTCGAAATCTTCTATGGAGTATTCAAAGGAGGAACCCGCCTTGCAATGCCGAAGACAATCTGCGCACCGGACTCATCGTCATTGAAGCCTGGTTTAGGGGCAACTGAGGGAGTCTTGGATTAGGGGGTCCTCGGACTGCCGGACTATATACTTTGGCCGGACTGTAGGACTATGAATATACAAGATTGAAGACTTCGTCCCGTGTCTGTGTGGGACTCTCCTTTGCATGGAAGGCAAGCTTGGCAATTCAGATATGTGGATCTCCTCCCTTGTAACCAACTCTGTGTGACCCTAGCCCCCTTCGGTGTCTATATAAACTGGAGGGTTTAGTCCGTAGGAAAAGAACAATTATAATCATAGGCTAACTTCTAGGGTTTAGCCTCTACGATCTCGTGGTAGATCAACTCTTGTAATACTCATATCATCAAGATCAATCAAGCAGGAAGTAGGGTATTACCTCCGTCGAGAGGGCCCAAACCTGGGTAAACATTGTGTCCCCCGCCTCCTGTTACCATCCGTCTTAGATGCACAGTTCAGGACCCCCTACCCGAGATCCGCCGGTTTTGACACCGACAAGGGGCTCCTGAACCGTTTGTGATAGAACATTATCGCATACGGTAATTGTTGGGAAACGTGTGCGATGGAGTCTTGCATGGAAGCGGGATACACAAAAAGTGTGCGATGGGGCACAAATCACACACAGTTCATATGTTGGCCCGTGTGCCTTACATATTGTGTCCCAAACGGTTCATTAGGACACACCATTTCGTTTCACTGCGTCATTAGAAACGTTTAATCACCGATCCCACACGTGCGAAAGAATTTAGTGTGTGCTGCATAGCACACGATTACATTTTGGAAGGCCTCTGGATCATTGCTCCATATCCCCGACGGTTTCTGGGTCATGTGGGAAGGACCCCCTATCGCCCACACTCACTTGGCAACGGTCCCAAATGTCATCGCCGAAAGGGGTTAAAAACCGTTTGTATAGCACCGACGCGTACTAGTGTGTCCCAACATACTGATCCAGGGATGGCACAGATACACGGAGGCTTGGCTGTTCGTGGTCGGGTCACTACAGATATGGTATCAGAGCCAGGTTGACTATAGGATGTGACCCTAGAAACTGGAAAGCACTAGGAGAGTATATCTCTAAAACTTTATTTTCAAAAAGATCCCTTACCTCTTAGCTTTTCTAATTTTATCAAATAGTCCCTCTTACCTCAAATAGTTAGAATATACCCCATTCCCTTTTGACCACAAGGAGGATCAACTAAAGCCGCTCCAAGAAGGACAAGATATCGAATAACTGATGGTCGTTTCAGAGTAAAGAGGATTTCACCATGCATTAGAAGAGTTGAAGCTACAACAGTTGAAGACTCCGAAGACTTGAAGAATTTGAAGAATCTGAAAAATTATTTGACCTTTAAAAGACCAAACCCGTGTTATGTACTTAGATGCGACGATTTGTGAGATGCCATTCGTTCGATGCTTTTTTCGATAGCCACAAAATAAAATCCGTTTCTTCAAAACTATTGTTTGTATTGTGTGTATCTCCCTATATTCTTATCTCGTATCTCATCCCAAAACCCTTGAACCCAATAGATGATGATGAATGAACTTGGACTGGTATTCCCTGGATTGATGACTTAGCCGGAGGCAGAGCTATGGATTAAAAACATGGAAGATCACTTCCGTAGAAATTTGATTGCAAGGAAGTATGAGGTTCAATACGCTCTTCAGTACTTTACAGGAAGTGCTGCAACATGGTGAAAAATGCATCAAGCCATACAAGGATGTAAGGGAGCAAAAAGTTGGGAGGAATTCAAGAAGACTCTGTTAAGATCCATTCTCATCCAAAAGCACTATGATAGCCTGAAGAAGAAACTCTCGCCTGCAAAATATGCGGAGAAATAGGACACACCCAAGAAGAACACAAGGATGGATGCCCTCATTGCGAGGAAAATCACCCGGCCGAAGAATGGCCCACTAGGCAGGTTACTTGTTTCGTATGTGAAGGAAATACGCACAACCCTGCTCAGTGTCACCTTTATCCCAAAGTACAAGAAATTACCAAGCAGCATAAAGAAACCCTCAAGGAAAGTTTGACAGAATCCTTGATGGAGGAAGTTATTGGAGATAGTGATGAAGAAGGCCTAATCAGATTTTACTCCAACGCTTGTTGTTCATGTGGAGAAGGCCATTATTCTCAGTATTGCACAAAGGGAAGAAAAGAGTATCTCAGAGACTTCCCGACAGAACAAGTGAAATATGACCCACAAGAAATAGAAGATTTGATGAGAACAAAGAAGTCCAATAAGAGAAAACGAAGGCATCCCTAGAACAACCCAATTTCTGCCGAGAAGGACCTGAGTCATATTGCTTGTTATAGGTGCAAGGATTTAGGTCATTACGCTGATAAATGTCCAGAGAAGAAGCCAAGAACCGAAAGAGTAGACACCATCCCCAAGAAGCCCAAAGTCTTCTTGGAAGTTATTTGTTTTCGTTGCAGGGAAGCAGGACATTATGCTACTAAATGTCCCAGCAAGATGAAAGTTGGATCTGAGTAGTTGGAATTTTGACTTGGTAATAAGTGTAGTTGGACGCAAATTTATTTTTCATGAGTACAATGAGTTGAGTTATCTAATGGGTGCTTAGAGACTGTAATGAATTCATGAAATCAATAAAGCTAATGTGTCATGATTTCTACTTTAAAGTATTGTGAGTTGTTACCCTATGAACACAGATTTTGACCATTTTTTAGGAGATGAGAAATATGGTCTATGTGTGGATTTGCGTATTACATTTTAAGGGTGGTAGTACCCTGTGAGAACACTTGACCAATGGAAAGGAAAAATTGTATTCCGCTGAGTGGAGTCTCGAGTTTTATTCTGTTACCCTAAGAGTATGAAGAAATGAAGCACTAATGGATTTAAAGGAGGCGTAATGTTGGAATATCGAATAAGAGTAACTCCAAGGATGAGTTAAAGTTGTAAAAGTGTTGAAGTGGGTCATAACCCACAGGCCTAGGACTTGAAATGGAACAGACATAACCTTGATGGACGAAGAAATTTGGAAGAAGTTGTGTTCTCATCAGCACACGTTTCGTAGGAGGTTACGCAAAAACCTGAGAGTTGTGAAGAAACGATAATTGTTTTGTTTGGCTTACAGAACCAAAGGATTTACCTGAACCTAGTTCAAGGACAAGATAAATTCTACAATGCTTGTGAGAATGCCCGAGTGTTAGAAATGCGAGATTCGCTAAACCTTATACAGGGTAATGATTTGGGTGCGGAATGGATTAATCACCATACTGACTTACTCTCATCATTCGCTCTTGCTCTTTGGAATGGTAAATCCGAGTGACTTACCCATAGAAGAGAGACAACAATGACAAAACCTTGTTTAAACCTTAGCATGGTAGGACAATTGATCCATGTATAGGCAACCGTCACCAATCGTAGGATAAACGGTGAGATTTAGCCCAAACCCATTTCCTACAGGTAAAACCATAAATTGTGGACCTCCATGAGAATATCGATGGTTGTTTAGTATTGGCGACAGACCTGTCAGATATGAAGACTCGGCCTCGGAAGAACCTCACCATGACGGAAGGACACAAAAAATTGAGGAAAAGGTTATACCCCTATTGAAAGACCCCGGAGTGGGAGTTATCCCAAAGAAATAAGAAGACTGACACTGTCAACCCAAAGAATTGAGTACATGAGTTTTGTCGGAACCATATCCATACTTATAAAAGTGTGGTAGCACACTAGACCATACCTATCAATGGATTTGCTAGAAAACCCCCAAACCCTAACCTTTCTTGCTAGCCTCTTTGAATCTCGAGGACGAGATTCATTTTAAGTGTGGTAGGTTTGTAACATCCCAAAATCCTAAATTTTGGAATGTTATATTAAATAAATAGTTTTGATTGTTTCTTTGATTGTGGTGTGATTACTTGGGTGAAATTGAGTGAAATTTGAAACTTTTTGAAAGTTGAATGAGAGGGGATGAAATGACTTTCCCAAACTTTCAGCTTGCATTTATGATCTCCATGAATTCGAATTCATTTTATCACAAAACCCTAGAGTGAAGATGATATGACTTCTTCCATTTAAATAAATGAAAAGGGTTTTGAAAGATTTGAATTCCATTTGGAAATACTACAAATTCGGAAATGTTATGCAAATCAACGAGTTTCATGAGAGAAGATAAAATGACTTCTTCAAATCCTAAGAAAGAGTGTTGGAAGTTTAAAAGAATCAAATTGAAAGTCCCTTTGAAGGTATTTTGAAATCCACTTTCAATTTAGAGTAATTTAGTTTTTATTCAAATTATTTTTCTCCAAAACTAAAATATATGGAAAATAGGGTAAAATGATTCCCTACAGTAGAAAAAGGGAGAAAAATGAGTTTGAAATCATTCTGGTATTAAAAAAATATTTGGTTTTGAAATGAACCGCCTTATTTGAATCTACCATTCTTAAGAAGTTGCTCCCCACTTCTTCCTATTATCTCAGCATGTAGACCGTCCACATCATCATCTAGCCACCTCAGCAATTTCCACCCATGTCACTTCATCTCTTTGATTATTTTCACAACATTCACAGGTAGCATCACTTGCTGGCATATTTCCACTGAAAGTTTTTTACATGGATGTGGCTTCAGTTACTGCTATTACAACCCACGAGAGGCCTGTAATGCTACGAGTTGCCCCTTCATGCTCCACAATCCCCGCCCCTCCTCTTATGACTTTCATTCCTCGACCAGCCGAAGCGGAAGCGAAACGTCTTGAATCCCTCATAAGCTAACCTCTCTGTCTCCCATCTCCACCATCTCAACTCCCCACAAAGTCATGGATGCAAGAGAATCCAACCTCCTCTAGGGTTTACGACGTCCGTCCCAGGGCAGAATCAGTGGGTATGATGGCGATGGCGGAGCACGACCGAATCTCAAGAAGATCGATCTAGAGGCTAGGTGGGGCACCAATAATCTCATCGGCATCCTTCAGGGCAAGCCAGAGCCAAATTTAGCTTCAAGGATTAAATGAGGAAGACACGTAAGTTGAATCCGTTGCCTCCTCCCTCCACCTCCGGACATGCCCCGGCTAGGCCCGATTCGTTCTAATCCAATGCTAATCTTGGGTCCCCCTGTTTTTCTCTATCTGTATTAGGCGTGATTTGTTCTAATCCGGTGCGGATCTAGGGTTTCCGCCCCTGTTGTTTTTCTCTATTTGTCGCATACCATGATATACAACATCTACACTACTTGCAGCAGCTCTGTGACAAGTAGCATGAATCCTTCGAGGAGTGCATCCGTGCCATGGTGAGATGGTTTCATTGCTCCTAGTAATGCGTACACGTCGTGTCATGCTGTGAAATTATCCTTCGTTTTATGTGTATGCCCATGATGTTTGTTCTCCGGTGCAATGAATCGAAGAGGAATCTGATTGTGTTTTGGTTCCGTACATGCACCTATGGATTTTCATCTAACATATAAATCAGACATGTTTAATTATTTTGTTGCTTGACAATTTAAAACAAACGTTTCTTTTGTAATTTCCATCATAGTATATATCTTTTATGTAGATATGTACATCCCACTAAATTACTTTTGATTTACACTTGATATTGTGGTTTCAGGTTAGTTTATTCTTTCTCGGGCCAAAAATATGGAAATCTTGGAGAAGTACTATATCTAACCCCCATCTCTGTTGAGGAGTATGTAAGTTGGGTCTCATGTGACTTATACGAGGTGAGGATTCAACAACTCTTGGTAGAGCTTCTAGCATGGCAATGGTAGCGTTTTTTAAGCTGACTCTGCCACTACGGTAGAAGGTTTCTGGGCTGCTCATTTCTATCGGTGGTAAGCTATTGAGGGGGGGACACTGACAATGTTTATCGAATTTGAGGGGTTGTGGTCCTTTTGACCTGTTGTTGCAATATACTTGACCAATGCCATTAGATAGATGAACTAATCCAGTAACTATGCGCTCAGTTCCTCCTGGACAGCCAGGCCAAACTGGACCGGTTTATCTCTTCTTCTCTAGTAACATGTCAGGTGCATGGTGCAGCTTAAAATAGCCATCACAAACTCAGAAATTAATGGGCATCTGAGGAGACATGTGATGGGCTTTATAATACCATTCTCGATATGAATCTCGCCATCAACTCCTTACCTAGCACCTCCATGTAGTATTTCTGATGCTGATTTGATGATCATCGTCTTTTTCAGGTTGAAGGTCTTGATCATCGTATATTCAAAGTTACATTAGACACATTCATAGTTCCTGATGGAATAAGTTTTCTTTCTCCTGACTTTTCATTTATTCTATTGTTATACTAGTATCCATTAGTTCACATCTGAAAAATGGCATTTTGTTTATTTTTTAGAGTTGCAGGTAGGTGACTGCCGACTTTGCTACATTGTTACTAGATTTTAAGTTCAGTTAAACTAGGTGACATTTCTGTACAAGTTTTCGTGTATGCGGCAAATCTTTTTTGTCTCCTATAGTTATTTTATTCTGGAATATAGTTATGAATTACTTGAATTTTCATGTTACTCCAAGAATAACAATAGTTGTTCAGCTCAGGTAACATGATAACCACACGTACATGGATCTACCATACAAGTTTATTACTTTTAGCTATATGCTAATTGTGATGCACTCTTTTCATGTATATAACAGGCAAGTGTCATCACTTAAAGACTTCTTTGTTTAAAAAAATTCTGTTAACTCTTTATTTCAAATTCTTTGTATTAACACTGCTGTTACAGTTCGGTGCAAGAAATTCTTTTTATGCACTCATTTGAAAGATATGTTTTCCCTACAAAAGAGAAATTCTTTGACGCACATGCAATTCACTTTTTTTCTTTACACTGTCTATCTCTCCACATTAGAAATTTTATCAAAAAATATCCCACAGCAACGCGCGGGGCTTCATCTAGTTTTTGTAGATTTTAGTTGCCTCTGGAAATATGTTCATGTTTTATGATTTCTTTTTCTGAACATTTTGATATATTATATGCGTATATTATATTCCTACTCCCTCCGTCCGGAAATACTTGTCATCAAAATGGATAAAAAGAGATGTATCTAGAATTAAAATATGTCTAGATACATCTTCTTTTATTCATTTTGATGACAAGTATTTTCGGACGGAGGGAGTACTTTTGTTTAGTTTATTTTTGTTTTGTTCTCTGTTTAAAAGAAGGGGAAAAGCTTTTTCAAAAGGCCGAAGCCCAGTCACCCTGGCCACCTCTCTCTCTCCCTCGGCCCAGCTGGCCCAGTAGCTCGCCCCCCACGCCCGAAACCCCTTCGCACCGCCCGCCCGCTCCCTCGCTCGCCCGCCTCTCCCGCTGACGGGTGGACCCCGCTCATCATCAACCTACTGTGCCCCTTTCGTGTTCATCACGGGCACAGTGCCCCGATCCAAATCCCGATCGACCCGCTCAGATCCTTGCCCCTCGCGCATGCCAGACTCCCTATAAATACTGCCCTCCTCCTCATCTGATTTTCGCAAAAAGTTGGAAGTTCCCTGCCCGTTTCGTGCGGATCCAATCTCGTCGTTGTTCTCTGCCCGGAGCTCCATTGACACATGATTCCGGCGACCGTAAGGCACCTCGAGCACCCATGTATCTCTATTTCTTTTCCCCTTGGTGTGAGGCATCTCTTGAAACCCCCTAAACTCGTGCAGAATCTTACTGGATCGAGCTCCTGGACGACCACCGGATCTCGCCGGCGCCGCCGCTGCTCCAGCCGTTCGCCACCATCGCCACAGGCCGCCTCCAAAACTCACGAGGTCATCCCCGAGTTCGCCTTCATGCCCCGCGTCCCGTCCGCCCATCCCAGGAGTTAACCGACCAGAAGGACGAGCGCCACGTCCACGCCCGAACTCCATTGTCATCGCCTTCTCCTAGTCCCTCGCCGACGCTGCTGCACTGTAAGCCGTCGTCGATCTCCTCCTTCTGATCTATAATAGACGGCCTTGATCTGTTTAAACGAATAGTTAGATTTTTTTTGGTAGAACGGTTTTATTTACGGTTTAGTCGGTTTAGATCGAACTGGTTCGCGGTTTTTCTCTTATTAAACACATGCACGCACTTCTGTTAAGTATCCCCCGACCGTAATTTAGTTACAGATCGCCCATCTCTTAGCCCCGTAGCAGTAGGCCACGTAGCTAGTGCCCGATTGTTTTTCTTAATTTTATTTTCGTTTCTGTTTTAAAAATAGAATAGTTTTGTTTCTAGAAAATCAATAACTTTTATGTTTTAGATCCATATTAAGTGATTCTTTTTGCACTGTGCCACAAATTTGTTGAAACTTTTGTTTGCATACTTAGTTTCCAAATTTGAGGAATTTAAATTTGAATTATTTCAAATATGCTTCAAACACTGTTTTGGCTCCAGTTTGAACTCTAGAATAGATTTTTGATTGATTATTTTTGCTACTGCTTTGTTATTATTTTGCCTATCTAGAAGCATTTAGTTATTTATTTTTAGTTTATTTTAAATTATGTTTTAGCTAAAAGAGTATTATTTTGTTTAAATAGTTGTTTTAGTCATCCAGTTAGTGTTTTTAATTATTTTTAGTTAATTCCTTTTTTAGATTTTCTCATGTTGTTATATGTTTCTGTTGGACTACAGTAGACTAAATTTTGGTGGTTATTTTATTAGTATTTATCTACTGCTTTTGTATTTGCTTGTTTAGTTTAGAATGATAGTTGATAAAAATAGTCTATTAGTTTTAAAAGTAATTAGTTTTGCCGCTTCAAGTTATGTTGTTATTGATTCTATTCTTTAGGTGTAAATTAGTTTCATAATTATTTTAGTATTGTTCACTATTGTCTTAGTGTTTTGCTAGTTGTTATAGTTTCACTATTGTATTAGTTTCACAATTATTTTCATCATACTAGTTCTTTTTGCTAGTAAATGCTTTAGTAAATTATTTTCTGTTGTTTCATTAGAATTATATTTTCTTTGTTGTAGAAAAGTTATTAGAATAAATTAGTTTTATTATGAAAGTATTGACTGTTACTATGTGAGTTGGTTTCACCCTTGTTTTCTTGAAGTTTTCTTTGGAATTCTATTTAGTTTTCTTTGATTTCATTATGGATTTTTTTGTTATCTTGATTGATAGAATAGATTGCTAGAACTGTTGCTTATGTGAATACAATGCTTGACTATATAGATTTTCTCGGAGTGATGAATAGTTTATCAAAGTTTCCGAGAGCGTTAATATCTTCATCAACTTACCATGCAAGTTCACTTTGACCATGTTTTTCATATGTATGTTTTATTTGCATGTAGTAGCCCCATTTCAACAATCCCTCCAGTAGTGTTATTGAATCTTGTAGTTGATTAGAATGCCTGAGGTAGGAACCCATCTCCCTGTTACCCGGTATGTTGTTTTGTTTCAATGCTATGCTATAGTAGACGGGGTTGGTATGAGTGCTCGAGAGTGGTGTGAGAATGGAGGACTCTACGTCAATGACGACAACTTCATGATGGCGGTAATAGGTTGATGACTTCTTTGACTTAATAGCTGGCCGACTTCCCTTCATGGATCACCGTTCTATATAGTTAGGCGCAACATCGCGTTTAACGACCTATCCCTATTCCCTCAATCGATACCGTCCAACTACCCTTTTATTGGGACAACATCATACTTCTAGTTAGGGATAATAGTTCCTATACTTAACTAACCTCTGTGCGCAATCACTGTTCGACACATCATTCTTTCAGCTTTTCGTTCTTGACGACTCTGTTTGACGGAACCTGACCTTGAACTAGCTTTTTGCACACAAACCACTATCTTTACTTTCCTTTAGCAATAGTATCTAACTATCAATTCATAAGAGTCAAATGGGTGGGTCCATCCCATCTATCGACAGGTGCTGATACTGGATCTGGGAAACAAGCAATACTCGCCGCCATTCCTTAATGAACAACATACCTATCTTCTCTTGAAAGACTGTCCTTTCCTCGCTTGTTATTGTGATATCAATGAAAGAAAGCTGGATACTGACTTCTTCCCCAGAGCTTTATCAGCCCTAAATTCCTTAGCCACACGACTCTTCCTTAGTTTCCTAATGTCGGTGGCCCTAGCTAGTGGTGGTGAGACGGGGGATATACTATTCTTGACCTTATAATGAAGAGGTTTCCTAGTTTGAACAGAACACTGTACTTTATCTCCCGTCCCATCACAAACAAGCATCTTCCCCCGAGTCCTAGTAGACTAGTCCAAGTAGTCCGAGACAATAGCGTCCCGTCTCTTCGCTAACCCCTGGCACACAATCACTATAATACAAAGCAAGACAAACCTCTCTTATCCTTCTCGGCTAGAAGTTACAAGTTTCCTGTTCCGGTTTCAGCTTGAGGGAAGTGCCTGAAATTGATTCAATTCTTATCTCCGATTTCGAACTTCGGCTGGATTCTTATGACCAAGAGCTATTTTGTTGGTCAGAAGAATGGAAGGACATCGCGAAGATGGTTTGGTTGTTCCTGCTGGAATATTCCATTTATTTAATACCCCGACTCGCGTAACCCCGAATGGAATGTTGTTATTGTGGTTAGTCAGATAAATAAGACAACAAGGGAGTCAGAATATTCTCATAATAGCAAACAGGGCTTTGGAATCTATGGAAGGAGCCGTCAATGCTTCTCTAGTGTCAACCATTAGTCGATAACAGAATGAAATGCCACAATTAAGTTGAAAAAGAGAGTCATTAAAAAGAGGCAGGCTGGAAAAAGAGTACAGATAATATGTTATGGATGTGAGGAGCCTCACCCAGTACTTTTCTTACAAAACTAAAAATCTCTACTCTCCTTTCATAGCCAACCTACCCATTGCTTTTTCGAGCTCGATAAAAAGGAAAGTTCACGTGCCAATCCTTACCATTGGTAACTGTAATTACCAAGCCTAATCTTTCACTGAATACCGAGTGAAGCAAGCAAGAAAGAGGGAAGGAGCAGCTGTTTTCGAGCTAGGCTCGATCCCTTTTCATCCATTTATGGCTATTTGTAATTCTACTTGAATTTGTTCTTCCTAAGTTTAGTGAGTTGAGTACTACATCCATAACTAGAGGACTTGCTTTTCTGCTTGGCTCCCAGGGGAAGTTGGATTGGATAAGATGAATTAAAGAGCAAGGAAGGCAGTCGGTATTCAAACAACTATTCAGAGTTCCCAACTCTGTGTAAAGGAAATCTGTACTTAGAACCAAATCCTTTGCCTTTATTTATTCTATCATTTTGATATGGATCAGCTGAAAACAAAACAAAAATACTACTACGTTGGGACAATGACCCACCTTTCTCTACTCAACCTGTGATCTTCTCTCCTCGCTCCCTGGGACAAATAAGACTATTTATTAAGTGATAAACAAGAGAAACTAGTGATATTATCTAAGCTTCTGGCCATGTCTGATTGGCATTCAAGTCTGCCTTCCATTGCTTGAAAAGGCCTAGCACCGTAAGTAGTAATTGGCTATGTCCAAACTCAAATGTCGTATTTTATCTAAGCACAGGAGTCGTAATAAGGAAAGAAGACATAAGAATGGGAAGTATCCGCTAGTTATAACGTAGTATAAAGAGAGCTATTTCATGGATCTTGGTCACAATAAAAAGAATCCAATAATGATCTATCAACTAAATGAGTTTATTATATAATCCCATATCTTCAAGGTTGTTAAGATGATTTAGTAGATGTGTCGGTATCTTTTTCATCTGCCGTTGGGAGTGAACTCCTTTGCTAATCTATCCTTTTATCCTTCTTTTCAGAGACAAGCACATATTATCGTAACCTAGTGATTAATATATCCTTTTGGTACTACTTCGTCGAGCAATCAATCCTTTTTCCATTCTTGTTCTGAGGTTGTCACACACAAACCCATGCAACGGCTTTGGAGTAAAAGAATCTCCTGCCCGGTCACACACATCATCTTGAGCGTGGAATCTACTACTCTAACAAGATAGTCGGCTCGGGTAAATCATGCTTTCGTTATGCGAGGAAAGTGAAAGGAATGAGGGAAAGGGAGACACTGGGCAATCCGAAATAGATGAAATCACTGTTTTTTCGCCTTGTAATATGTCCGGTTACATTCCAAAGATGAATCAGACCAGGAGGTAGATAAGCGCTATGGCTGACACATGAAATAAGAATTTGAAAAGTAATGATCAACTTTATGGATCCATAGGTGGATTCACTTGTGAAGCTATGGGATGGGACAAGATTTAAAAGTACCAAAAGTAAGTTAAGTGGGACGCTAAGTTCATTGCTGCGATCAAGGGTCCAAAGCCAGCCAATTTGATGATCGCATAGGAATGGGTTCCGGATGCTCACAATAATGTAGTTGGAAATGAAAAAAGGCTCCTAAATTGATACCTAATAGTAGCTTAGTAGCTCCTTCATTTTACTAAAGAGCCAAATTCGGACAAGCAACTTGGAAGGAGGAATGTGTTAAGGAGTTGTTTTTGAATTCGGCATGGCATATTTCATTTTTTTAATGAGAACGTCGTCTCCTTGCTTACCTGCCTGGCCAATGGAAGGAATTAATTACCTTGGTCAGTCAGCGAAAGAAAGAATCTCACCAGTTCATCATCCCAAACCTCCCTGTTAGTTTCATTAATAATTCAACCCCAGAGTGTTGGCAATCAAGGTCCAAGAAAGAATCCCAAATCTATGCTATCTCGCCACGGTCGAAAGCACAATCCCTTTCTCTTCCTATACCGAAATCGTCGTTTCATTCCTTCGCAACTTCTATCACGGACATGATCCAATCTACCTTGCAAGACAGATTAAGATATAACTTAAGGCTTTCCCAAGCTGGCGCATAACCTCTGGTAAAGGCATTCACCCAGAGATAGAGAAGTGGGAAACCGTAGATGAAAACAATACCGAGGTCTTTAATAGCAAACTTCTACGCGAGCTTTCTAACGAAAAGGAATCTCTTATTCATATGGCATAAAATCCTTGTTCAAGAATTCATCTGATTAAGCAGTTAACTTTCCGATTAATCCCTACTCATAGGGTCATCGAGTAGCTGATAAACCGATAAATCATTCGGTTAATTGATTAAATGGCCGATTAACTTGGCGATTAGCCTATTAATCCAATACTCACCAGCCAACCGAGCAGCTACCAGTTAACGATTTCCTCAATAATGCATAAAATGGAAAAACTTGATGGAGATTTCTTCTTAATTTCCATGGTACAGTCCCTTTGCATGCTACAGTTCCATTACTTACTACCTGAATTTGCTATATACGAAATTATGACATCTACGGTACTTGTCGTCTACTTCTGGTGGAAGCAATTCCAAGGGTGAAGATAATACTAAGCCAAATAGTAATGAGGTGAATGCAAAATCTAGCAAAGGTAAGAAGGGTCAAGGAAGAATAGCAGTGACTTATGAAAGGAAAGCACCAAATAAAAGGAAGGAGATCCTTCTTGATTTTTTGCATGTGGTCAATGCGTTTGTTGATTGATAACTGTCTAATCTTAAGATGGTTTTGTGGCACGTTACAAACATACATATACGGTCGAAATATAGTTGTGTTGAGTTAAGTTGAAGAATTTTTACCTTATTTTTGAAATGAGATATAGTGATTTCTTTGTTTGGTAGGAGATTTTGCACTTTAATATTCTAGTTCCTCATTTGAGCGTTCTTTTGCTCTGTTGGTGGGGCATAAACTCATAAATAGTGTGTGTTTTTTCTTTAAAGAATAGTAAAAGTATGCATTCAAGTAGTAGCTTTTTTCTAAATAGTCGAGTAGGGCTGGCAATAAGGACTAGGAAGATACGGGCTAGTTTGTTTTTTAGGGGATTTATTTATGCAAGATATGCACGTGAGTAGGTCAGTATATGCGTATTTGCCAATAGAGGAAAACACGTAAGAAGTAGGCTTGCTTTTTCGTAGGGATATGTAGCTTGACAAGGGATGCCTGGGATAGCACATAGGAAAAGTATAGAAGGAAAGACGGCGGGAAAGTAGCCATGGTCAAGGTAAACAAGTACTAGGTCTTTTCTTTCCGAAGCAAGTCACGGACAACTAGGTCAGTATGGGAGGCAATCCTCTAGATCGATACTTCTCTTCCACAGACTAAACCAATTAATAAACAATTTACAGAGTATTCTTGCATTCCTATCTGGTCCGCATCTCTCCTATCGAAACTATAATATAACCTTAATGGAAGGGCCCTGGTTCTACCTTAACAAACCGACAAATCCAGAAATTGTAGATGAATTCATCGGGCTTAACGTGTGATTTCCTTATAAGTGAACAGGCGTCGTCGTCCAGCCATGTCGAGTTGGGATTAGAGGAGAGAGCTCGAATGGATAGGTCCAGTGAGGCGGGTGTGGAGCACGTAGGATTAAGAAGGTCCTCTTTACTTCCGAAATCAACAAGAAAGACTTAGCAGCCCAAATAAAGTAACCCTTTCGCCCTCCTGAGTCTATTGTATCCATAGTTTTAGTGGGTATCGAACTGTGAAGCGAGGAAGCAATTTCAATTGAACGGGCTTACTTTCTTACTTGGTTCTTTTGTAGAACAACCTTGGTATGAAGCTAGACTATTCAAACTATATAAGCATAAGCAATTCAAACTAGACATTTCGACCTTCATCCCACCCGAGAAATAATAAGCAAAGAGCTCATAAGTCGGGCATAAAGAAAGTGACTCCTGAGATTGAGGGGGATAGGATACTATCCTCCTAGCACATATATGAAATGATAGCTGGTTTTCTACCAGGGGGCTTTCGATTGTAATTTTTACTATTAGTAGTTCTTGCTTTCATATTCTCATATATAGTTCTTGTTTTTTCTGCACTCTCATAAACTCATAGTTAGTGTAGTTTGGTGTAGTCTTTGTGGTCGGGACGAACTGGATTCGAACCAGATAAGAGCCGTGCGTTCCCTTCTTTCCAAGTGTCCCTTTGGTTTCGTAGTTCCAGAAGAGAGGCAATCTCTATCTCTTTCTCTACATCTGCGGGCCGGTAGGCCGGCCAACTAACTCTTCAAATGAAGCCCTTTATCTTGATAACAAAATTCTCGAGGCACAATCAACAAATCAGAACATTAATTGATCATAACGATATCGTGTAAATGTTGTACTGACCCATATATGTAGAAAAAGAAAAGAGAATGATGATGATGGCTACCATTCATTCCTCTAAAAAATTATTCCTGTTTTTGGTAGCATACGGATCCTTCCATGTTTTGAGAATAACATTTATCTGTCTGGAGTCCTGTGACTCCAAACGAAGTTTCAGTTCTATCAGATCCTCCAGGAAATTGATATTCTTTCCATTACTATGCATTATTTGCTCTATTTTATCTTGATACCCTGGAAGATTCCTAGGATCTGAAAGGACACCATCCCGAAAAGGCTTTTACGATCCTAAATAAAATCTTAATGCCCCACTAAAACTGGTATTTAATTGGAGCATACTGAAAGTGCAACTATCTCTAGGTGGTTTTGGTAATTCCTAACAACATATAGGTCATTGAGCTAATACTATTTCAAGATAAATATTTCAAGAAAGCTCAATGATTGGCATGTCATGGATTAGAAATGTGGACCCTCAAAATGCTAAGGACAAAAGATTGGCTCAAGCTCGAAAGCTCAAGACTCTACATTTTACCTTTTAGTGGTCCAAGATCACATTGGGTCCATAGAAAAAGCCAATACTATTAAAAGGGGATGAGGTGTTGCTTAATGGGTTACTTGCTCAAAGTGCTTAGTGATATGCTCCAAAACCCTCAACCACCTTTCTCATATCCACATTTGTCCCAAACCATACGTCAAACTCGGCCCCACCAAAACCTTCCATCCGACGCCACCGAGTTCAGTTGACATAGCCACTGCCACAAAATCCTAGTCTTTCGGTCTCACCGATAGGGTTCTCGGTCCCACCGAGATGGGATTGCAAACTCTCTGTTTCCCTTCGTAACGTTTGGGTCTAACCGAGATGAGCGATCGGTCCCACCGAGTTCGCAACGCAAACTCTCTATTTCCCCTTCATAACATTTCGGTCCAACCGAGATGAGCGAATCGGTTCCACCAAGTTTGCCTGACCAACTCTCTGGTTAGCTTATTACCAAAATCGGTCCTACCGAGTTTGTGTAATCGGTCTCACCGAGATTACATTATGCCCTAACCCTAATGAAATCGATCCCACCGAGTTGACATGTCGGTCCCACCGAAAATCCTAACGTTCACATTTTGAACTGAATCGGTCTGACCGAGTTTTCTGATTCGGTCCTATTGAGTTTGGTAAACTGTGTGTAACGGTTAGATTTTGTGTGGAGGCTATATATACCCCTGCACCCACTCTTCATTCATGGAGAGAGCCATCAAAACATGCCTACACTTCCAACTTACATCTTATGAGAGAGAATCACCTATACTTCTGTTGAGATCAAGATCTTCCACTCCAACCACATAAATCTTAATCTCTAGCCATCCCCAAATTGCTTTCCACTCAAATCATCTTTCCACCAAATCCAAACCAGTGAGGGTGAGTTAAGTGTTGGGGAGACTATCATTTGAAGCACAATAGCAAGGAGTTCATCATCAATACATTTTGGAGAGTTATGTCCCGTAGATTGGTTAGGTGTCACTTGGGAGCCTCCATCAAGATTGTGGAGTTAAACCAAGGAGTTTGTACGGGCAAGGAGATCGCCTACTTTGTGAAGATCTACCCTAGTGAGGCAAGTCCTTCATGGGCGATGGCCATGGTGGGATAGACGAGGTTGCTTCTTCATGGAACCTTCATGGACTCGCGCGACCATTACCCTTCGTGGGTTGAAGTCTCCATCAACATGGATGTATGATAGCACCACCTATCGGAACCACGCCAAAAATCTCCGTGTCTACATTGCGTTTGCTCCCTCCCAACTCCTCCCTTACCTTCGTTTGCAATGTTTTACATTCCACTGCTATACTCTTATACTTGCATGTGTAGGTTGTTTACTTGACTAGTGCTAAATTGCTAAAATCTGCCAAGACTTAAAATTGGGAAAATGCTAAATTTTTATTTGGTCAAGTAGTCTAATCACCCCCCTCTAGACATACCTTCAATCCTACAAGTGGTATCAGAGCTTCTGTCTCCATTTGCCTTGATTCCATAGCTTTTGGTGATCATAGCCTTGGTTTCACAACCTAGGAGAGTATGGCGTCTAGCGAGGGAAATTATCACCGTAGAGGTCCTTACTTTGATGGCACAAATTTTGCTAGTTGGAAGCATAAGATGAAAATGCATATTCTTGGACATAACCCCGCCGTTTGGGCTATTGTGTGTATTGGCTTGCAAGGTGAATTCTTTTATGGGAAAGAACCGAACCGTGAAGCTAGCGCGGAAGAGTTGAAGATGCTGCAATACAATGCTCAAGCTTGTGATATTCTCTTCAATGGATTGTGCGCCGAAGAATTCAACAAAATCAGCCGTCTTGAAAATGCGAAGTAAATTTGGGATCCTTTGATTGATATCCACGAAGGTACCGACTCTGTCAAGGAATCCAAATTGGATGTGCTTCAAAGTCAACTTGACATGTTCAAAATGAAGGATGGTGAAGGTGTCGCTGAAATGTACTCTAGGCTTGCTCTCATCACAAATGAGATTGCCAACTTAGGAAGTGAAGAGATGACTGATAGATTCATCATCAAGAAGATCCTAAGAGCCTTGGATGGAAAATATGATACCGTGTGCACATTGATCCAAATTATGCCGAATTACAAAGATCTCAAGCCAACGGAAGTCATTGGAAGAATTGTTGCTCATGAGATGTCACTCAAGGATAAGGAAGAGATTCACAACAAGTCAAGTGGTGCTTACAAAGCCTCATCTGATGCTCCCACATCATCAAGTGAGAAACAAGCCTTCAATGAAGAATTGAGCCTAATGGTGAAGAATTTCAATAAGTTCTACAAGAGTAGAAGGAAGGATAGAAGCTCCAAGTCAAGGTCCCACAATGACAAAAGATCTTCAAGTCATGAACGTAATTGCTACAATTGTGGAAGACCTAGACACTACTCCAATGAGTGTACGACCCCCTACAAAAGAAGAGAAGATTCTCCCAAAAGAAGAAGTAGAAGAGAAGAATCACCACCAAAAGAGAGAAGGAGTAGAGATGACCGTTATTAACGAAGAACATCACGGAGAAGCAAGGATTCTGAAAGGAAGGACAAATCATCAAGGAGCCACACAAAACGAAGACATCAAGCTCATGGTGGTGAATGGGTGTTCGAATCCGACTCCGACAATCACTCCGAGAGAAGTTATCACTCCGACTCCGAATATACTCAAGATGAAGGTGTTGCCGGTCTAGCACTTGTGTCAACCAACTCCTACGACATATTTGAGTCACCAAATGAAGGAATTGGAAGATGCTTCATGGATAAAGGCCCAAAGGTATCACACCTCGAGTATGTTGATTTGAATAGTGATGAAGATGATTTGCTAGGTGATGATGATTTACTTGTTGACAATTCTAGTGATGAAAACTATGATGAACTTGCTATTAATCATGCTAATCAAGATAAAACGAATGACGATGATAAGAAGGAGATTGAGAATCTAACTAAAGAAGTAAACACTCTTATGTTAGCTCATGAAACTACCTTGGAAAATCATCGAGAGCTTTAAAGACTCATGAGAAGTTACGCTTCGAAAAGCTTAACCTTGAGTAAGAGCATGGGTTCTTAAAAGCGATCAATGATGATCTTCGCAAGAAAAGTTCTTCTTACATTACCAAGCGTTTACTCTTGTCTACATGCATGCCACAAGTTAAATCTAGCAACAAGAGTAAGAAAGATTCTTCTTCTAGTAGTAACAATAATCATGCTAAACCCAATATTGTTGCTTCTAGTAGTTCTCTTGATTCCACTAATGATTCTCTTAGCCAAGTTACACTTGAGCAAGAAAATAGCTTATTGAAGGGAATTATAGAGAAAGGTGTTTACAAGAGCCTTGCTGGAAGTAAGCAATTTGAGGAAATTGTATGCAAGCAAGGAAGACACCGGAAGAATCAAGGAATTGGTTTTGAACAAAAGTTCAATGCCAATGGAGTTGAGTGGGAAGAAGATCAATACCCCAAGACAAAGTTTGTTCCTCAACAAAAGAAGTATGATCCTACTTCTTTCCAAGGAATACAAGCTCAAGATGATCTTCCACCACAAGACCACAAGCAAAGGCAAGGACATGCTTTAAGAGGAGATTGATGCATTTGAAGAAGCTCCCAAAGCCTTGGTCAAGTGGGTTCCCAAGACTACATCAAGTTCAACTTCATCAAGTACGACTACAACTCCAAGGATTCCCAATAAGATGGTGTGGATCCCGAAGAAGAAGAACTAGAGAGTTCTTGAGGGTGACTCTGCCAACACACTTCACTCATATCTTTTGGCAAGGACACGTGTAAACAACCTCCATATCTTGCACTAGTTCAAGGAGTCACAAACCCTCTTGTTGGTAAGACAAGGGACAAGGTAACCTAACGCTTTCATGGACATCATCCTTTTTGAACATCACTCTATGTCTATGGATATCCTTGTTTGTTCCTTGTGGGACTAACCCGTGTAGGTATTGAAAGTGCAACTCACTCCAATGGATTGCTCCAAATGATCTAAATCAATATTGAGCATCTACATCTTCAACACCTACATGAAGTCATCAACGACAAAACCCAAGGTTAGTTCATCCCTCTTAGGGGAGATATCACATCTAGGGGGAGCTTTACTCTAATCAAATGAGCTAAAGCAACTCTAATGGTGTGAACACAACAATGATTTATGTAAAAGTGGCAACCCCACTTATGCTTAAACGATGAGTATGACCTACGATCAAATGTTCTCATTTGACTCCTCAGTCAATATACTCATATATAGATGACCTAGTCATCGCCAATTGCTTGATAGATGCTAGAGTGTTTGTGCATGCTTTGCCACATATTTCATTTCCCATTTTATTGTGTGAGCATGTTGGATGCATATTTTACTCATTCGAAGACATCCACTTGTAGTTTTGATTGTTTGGCGTTTTTCTATTTTGCCAAGTGGATGAACAAGAATGCCTAAGAACCTCCTCTAGTTATCTATGCTTTTCTTGTCTCAAACTCTATTCATGCTACATCACAAAGTTTGATCAAGTCATATTCGAACCACTCTGTGTGAGGAGCACTTGGAGTCCCCGATTCGTCATAGACTTAAACTTCCAAAACCTCTTTGTGCATTTCGGTTTGACCGAGTCATCCACTTCGGTCACACCGAGTTCACTAAGTTGATCTAGGTTCTCAATCTCGGTGCAACCGATTTGAACTTTTCGGTCACACCAAGTTGCAGTAACCGCTCACGATTCTGCATCTCGTTGCCACCGAGTTGTTCCACTCGGTCACACCGATAGGGTGGGGATATATATACTCACGGGTTGAATTTTTGAAATTTCTCCAAAACCCTTCACCCCGCGCGTGTCCTGCTCTGCCTCCTCGGGTCTCCGAATCGTCTCCTCGCCGCCAGCGACCTCCCACTGCTGGTCTCCGTCGCCGTCAACGGAATTCTGCTCCATCGTTGTCGCCTTATGGAACCCCTGCCGAACAAGGGTATGAGTTCGACCCTTTGTGCTATTTCCCAACTCTTATTCATAGCACATTATTTTGCCATGATCTTTACCACGTATGCAAACAATCTGTCTAGAAGAAAACATCCTTAGATTAGAATTGATTTGAAAATTTAGGGTTAGGTCTCCGCCGGACTCATCTCGGACCGACCGAATTGTAGAAACCGGTCTCACGGATTTGGCTTAGGCCATAGCACATGCATTTTCGGTCTAACTGAAAATTGCAAATCAGTGTGACCAAGTTCGATTCTTTGTGAAACCCTAGCAGTCATGGTGCCACCGAACTATGACCCGGTCTGACCGAGTTCACTAGTTTAGGTTCCAAAAGCTGCTTCGGTATCACCAAGATGATCAAATCGATAGCTCCAAAATGCTTTTTGTGGAGAACTAAAACTAAGTTTTTAAGTCATCTATTTTGCAAAAAAACTCTGCACTTTGTTATGCTCATCCACTCTACCTCATCTACATCTATTCACAAGGTCTGCTGTCAGTAAGTTTGCAAAGATGTCTGATCAGAGTGACAGTCAGAACAGGTTTGAGGAACATGAGCAGCTGAGTGAGGGTTCAGATCCCTCAAGCACTTCTGATGATGGCAGTAGGAGCACTCCAAGTAACTTGCCAAAGGCAGCCACCAGAAGAAGGAAGAAGAGAATCTCAGACTCAGAGGATGAGGACTATGTGGCTATTGAGGAGGAAGTAAGCTCCAAGAAGAAGGTGCTGAAAAAGGAGTATGGCACAGCTGCTATAGTTAAGCCACGGATGAATAAGAAGGCTCCAGCAAAAAAGATTCCTATGTCAAAGTCCAGAGCCTGTACTCAAGAAACCATGGAGTTCACTCTTGAACCCAAAGAGGCTGGAGAAGGCAAGAAGAGAAAGGAGGGGTCAACAAGACCATTGCTAGAGTTATAGGGAGATCGTCCATGTTCAAGGATCATGCAGAAGAAGAGGGAGAGGAAGAGGATGCTCCAACACCCAAAGCTCAGAAGCTTATGGGAGATGCAATTAAGTCAGGGGCTGCAACATCAAAGCCCAAGTATGCTCCCAAAGCTCAAGCTCAGAAGCCCACTAACCCCAAGAGGAATACCAGAAATATACCTGCAGAAGATAAGAACAAGGCCCCAGTGCCTCAAGCTGAAGAATAGGATGACGAGTCTCTTGTTTTTAAGAAATTGAAACCCAAGATCCCAGACCACAATGATACTCATCCAGTGGCTGAAGACATGCACATCAGAAAAGATGCTGGACTGAGATTGTGGAGACAGTCTGATCCCTATGCTGTCAGGAGAAGGACTGCAGTTGACTACAGGTTCCACACAAAAGAACAACAAGACTTCTATGAAACTATTTGCTTGACAAGAAGCCCATTGTTTGTGATATGAGATGTGTTGATTGGGAATTCATCAAGGAGAATGAAGATCACTTCCCAGGAGTATATGACAGCTTCAAAGTATGTGGAGTCAATGAGTTTGTTGGACAGAAGCTCACAAAATGGAATGATGGGATGATCATGCAGTTTTACTCCACTGCTCACTTTTATCCAGATGGGAAGATCATATGGATGTCAGAAGGTACTAGGTACCAATTCACTGTTGAAGAATAGGCCAAGCTGATCAATGCCCCAGAGGAACATGAGGATGACTTGGATGTGTATGCCAAGAAGAAGAAAGACCACAACTCCATGGCAAACATGTACAAAGAGATCCCTGATAAAGCTTTGGAGACTCACAAGCTTAGATCTGTACATTACTTGCTGTCTGGTCTTCCTACCATCAACTGGATCCTAAGGCACACATTGCTACCCAAGTCAGGAGATCACAAGATGATCAGAGGGCATTCTATCAACTTGCTACAACTTTTTGATGTCCCTCAAAAGTTCAAGGTCATGGGTCTGATCGTAGAGACAATCAAGAGGACTGATGCTGACCAGAAGAGAAGCTGTGGGTATGCTCCACACATTCAGGAGCTCATCAACTCCAAGATGGGCACATGAACATATCTGTTGGATAAGGAGCATCTACCCTTATATCCTGAATTTGAAGAAAACACAGTTGTGATGAATGAGGAAGAACCATCTTCGGTACAAGCGCAAGAGAAGAGAGCCAAAGCTAAGGCAGAGAAAGTTGCAAGGATGCCAAGTGCAGAAGAAGCATCTCAGGTGTTCCTCAAGTCAAAACAAGATCAATTAGGCTATCTAATTCAAGCTACACTGAGGATTGAGAAGGGCTTGGACACCCTGACTCAGAATCAGGAGAGCCTGGAGAGGATTGTTGAGACAAAATTCTATGATCTTGACCTCAAGGTAACTGAGATACAAACTGCAGTTGAGCAGCTCTAGGAGGAAGTAGAAGAGAGGAAAGGGAAGGCAACTACTGATGCTTTTCAGCATGTGCCACAAGGTCAGAGGTCTGCCGCAGTACCAGTACCAGTCTCTAGAACTACTCTGTTAGCACCAGCAGCTATAGCCTCAGTACCACCTCCAGCAGCCACTGCACCAGCTCCAACTACATCAACGAATGCCTTCGTCCTTGGAGTTCTCTCTACACCACCTCCCGAAGACCAAGCCTGAGAGACGCATAGCACTATGCATATTTGATCCTTTTGGTAACTTGTTGCCAAAGAGGGAGAAATATGTATAGATCATAGGCTTCGAGAGAGTGTTTTGCTTCTTTGCTTTTGGTTGAACTTTTTATTGTGTGCCTGTGTGAGATACTTTATGTCCTTGTGTGAGATACTTGTGTGATCATGTGATTGATCATATGCTACTTTAATGCTTGCTTGGATGATATCATCTCTTATTTTCTTATATGATCATTCACTTTGCTTGGTGATGAGTGCATGCTTTTAAGTTATATCATTTTGAGCGCTCCACCAAGATGTATGTGACATGGAAGAGTAACCCATGATCCTAATCGATTGTGTATTTGCATTCAAAAGCAAAATTTAAATAATGCACAAATTTAGGGGGAGCTCTTGCTTATCACATACTTCTCAAAGCAATGATGTATTTCAATCTTATAATCATTTGTCGAAGCTTTGATCTATTTGTTGTCATCAATTACCAAAAATGGGGAGATTAAAAGTGCAACTATCCCTGGGTGGTTTTGGTAATTCCTAACAACATATAGCTCATTGAGCTAATACTATTTCAAGATAAATATTTCAGGAAAGCTCAATGATTGGCATGGCATGGATTAGAAATGTGGACAGTCAGAATGCTAAGGACAAAAAATTGGCTCAAGCTCTAAATCTCAAGACTCTACATTTTACCTTTTAGTGATCCAAGATCACATTGAGTCCATAGGAAAAGCCAATACTATTAAAAGGGGATGAGGTGTTGCTTAAGGGGTTACTTGCTCAAAGTGCTTAGTGATATGCTCCAAAACCCTCAACCACTTCCTCATATCCACATTTGTCCCAAACCATAAGTCAAACTCGGCCCCACCGAAACTTTCCATCCGGCACCACCAAGATCAGTTGACATAGCCACTGCCACAAAACCCTAGTCTTTTTCATCTCACTGATAGGGATCTCGGTCCCACCAAGATGGGAGTGCAAACTCTCTGTTTCCCGTCGTAACGTTTCGGTCTAACCAAGATGAGCGATCGGTCCCACCGAGTTCGCAATGCAGACTCTCTTTTCCCCCTTCGTAACGTTTCGGTCCAACCGAGATGAGCTAATCGGTCCCACCGAGTTTGCCTGACCAACTCTCTCGTTAGCTTATTACCAAAATTGGTACCACCGAGTTTGTGTAATCGGTCTCACAGAGATTACGTTATGCCCTAACCCTAATGAAATCGGTCCCATAAAGTTGACGTGTCGGTCCCACCGAAAATCCTAACGTACACATTTTGAACTGAATCGGTCTAACCGAGTTTTCTGATTCGGTCCCACCAAATTTGGTAAACTGTGTGTAATGGTTAGATTTTGTGTGGAGGCTATATATACCCCTCCACCCACTCTTCATTCATGGAGAGAGCCATCAGAACATGCATACACTTCCAACTTACATCTTCTGAGAGAGAACCACCTACACTTGTGTTAAGATCAAGATCTTCCACTCCAACCACATAAATCTCGATCTCTAGCCATCCCCAAGTTTCTTTGCACTCAAATCATCTTTCCGCCAAATCCAAATCAGTGAGAGAGAGTTGAGTGTTGGGGGAGATTATCATTTGAAGCACAAGAGCAAGGAGTTCATCATCAACACACCATCTATTACCTTTTGGAGAGTGGTGTCTCCTAGATTGGTTAGGTGTCACTTGGGAGCCTCCGTCAAGATTGTGGAGTTGAACCAAGGAGTTCGTACGGGCAAGGAGATCGCCTACTCCGTGAAGATCTATCCTAGTGAGGCAACTCCTTCGTGGGCAATGACCATGGTGGGATAGACAAGGTTGCTTCTTCGTGGACCCTTCGTGGGTGGAGCCCTCCGTGGACTCGCGCAACCGTTACCCTTCGTGGGTTGAAGTCGCCATCAATGTGTATGTACAATAGCACGACCTACCGGAACCACGCCAAAAATCTCCATGTCTACATTGCGTTTGCTCCCTCCAAACTCCTCCTTTTACCTTCATGTGCAATGTTTTACATTCCGCTGCTGTACTCTTAGACTTGCATGTGTAGGTTGTTTACTTGACTAGTGCTAAGTTGCTAAACTCTGCCAAGACTTAAAATTGGGAAAAGGATAGATTTTCATTTGGTCAAGTAGTCTAATCAGCCCCCCTCTAGACATACGTTCGATCCTACACATACCCATAACAACATCCTTAGCACTACTTTCGGGATCGTCCGCTATTGGTGGAGCTGGATATTTTTCTCGGATTTCAGCTAGGGTTATAGTCATACTTCTTCGGAAGAGCGCGGTCCCAAGTTGTTGGTTGAATGGATTTGCTTCGATCGGAGTAGAGTGGAAATCTACTGACGGACGAGGTTGTTGCTCTACAGGCGGTTGTTCCTGCTTGAGTTGCTCTTTAGTTATTGTCCAACTTCTTTGTCTTTCTATTGTCCAACATCCCCTTTGGGAGTCACTGACAGGTCTTGTGATACGAAAAATCCTCTTCCATTCTTTCCGGCTAGGCAACATGACTGATGAGAATGTTTGCTACTTCTTTGGCATCCATCTCATACATATGTTTTCTGACCACCTCCATATTCCATGGCCTGGATGCAGCATGGATAAGATATGACACAAACAGAGGTCGTTTATTGGACCGCGGGCACAACAACATCATTTTAAAGTGCCTCGAGATCCAGTATTACGTCCAGATCCTAGTGTCACTCCCGTACTAATCCTCCGAATTCAACCTTGCTTCATAACATCACGCCCTTCACATATTCCTCCCCAAATCTACTATGGTCGGTTTCCTAACCATGCTCTTAGGAAGTCTTCATCAAGGAAATACATTTCGCACCCATGCGCTCAAACTTTCTGGTTCTTGCAGCATTCTCCATGCTTGTCCTTCAACGAAGCACCGTTCACCCTAGGCTCACATTCTGGCACTTCGTTCGCTGTGTACTCAAAGGACTTGCTTGTCTTTTGACTCGGGCAAAAACCGCATGAGTGAATTGACTCATAATTATACAAACAAATGACCTAGCTGGCCTTCTCCTATCTGGGGAATCATCGGGACATGCTTCACTTAAAGTGATTATACCACATAGTTTAGGGAAGCGAAACCATAGTTTGGGTTAGTTCATGTTAGATTACCGAAGCTTGTAACACCTATTAGAACACATTAGGAAAGCGCAAAAGATTTCTATTTTGAGTTTGCTCATTTAGTTGCTCGATCGCTACCATCCGCATTGGGCTAATTCAAATCCTATGCTCCATGCTCTTGCGGGTTTGCTCCATTTGAACTTGTCCACACTGGCATAGCCAGTATCTCCCCGAAACTAAGAGGCATGGATACCCATCTTTATAGATTCAAAGAAATGAATAAGTATCAACGAGGCGGGGAATACGGGCCCGGTAGAGATAGGGATGATCGGCAACCGCTACAAGTGGGGCTGATGTTTCATGTTGTGGGTGGCCATCGGATTATTTAGCATGCCCATACGGATCCCTACCAATGTCTGATAACCCACAAGTATAGGGGATCACAATAGTTTTCGAGGGTAGCGTATTCAACCCAAATTTATAGATTCGACACAGGTATTAGCAGCTAAGTTGTCAATTCAACCACACCTGGAGATTAATTATCTACAGCAACGTGATCAGTAGCAAAGTAATATGATAGTTTTGATAATAGTAGCAGGAGCAATGGTAACGGTAACAGTGATAGCAATAGTTTTGTAGCAAGTGCAACAGTAACGATAGCAGTAGTAACTTAGCAAGAACAATGTAAGAGAAATTCGTAGGCATTGGATCGATAATTTGTTGGATGATAGTCCTCATGTGACAATCATAACCTAGGGAGATACGACACTAGCTCCAGTTCATAAATATAATGTAGGCATGCATTCCGTAAATAGTCATACATGCTTATGGAAAGAACTTGCATGACATCTTTTGTCCTACCCTCCCGTGGCAGAGGGGTCCTATTAGAAACTAAGGGATATTAAGGCCTCCTTTTAATAGAGAACCGGAACAAAGCATTAACACACGGTGAATACATGAACTGCTCAAACTACGGTCATCACCAGGAGTGGTCCTGACTATTGTCATTCTGAGGTTGCCGGATCATAACACATAGTAGGTGACTATAACTTGCAAGATCGGATCTAGAACATGGATATAATGGTGATAACATAAACAGTTCAGATCTGAAATCATGGCACTCAGGCCCAAGTGACAAGCATTAAGCATGGCAAAGTCATAGCAACATCAATCTCAGAACATAGTGGATACTAGGGACCAGGCCCTAAGAAAACTAACTAGATTACATGATGAATCTCATCCAACTCAGCAACCAGCGAGCCTACGAAGGAATTACTCACTCCTGGTGTGGGAGCATCATGAAATTGGCGCTGGAGAATGGTTGGTGATGACGAAGAACGAAGACCCCCCTCTCTGTAGCCCCAAACGGACTCCAGATCCGGCCTCCCGATGAAGAAGATGAGGTGACGGCGGCTCCGTCTCGTGGATCACAATAATTCTTTCTACCTCATTTTTCTGAAAAATAGGACTTTATAGCATCGGTTTCAGGGTCTGCAGGGCCACCGGGTGGGGACAACCCACCTGGGCGCGCTTAGGGGGGGGGCAGGCACGCCCTGGTGGGTTGTGCCCACCCAGGTGCCCCTTCAGGTGACTCTTGGCTCTAGAAATTCTCTTCTATTGTATAAAAAATCCTCGCAAAGTTTCGTTCCATTCCGAGAACTTCTATTTGTGCACAAAAACAACACCATGGTAGTTCTGCTGAAAACATCGTCAGTCCGGGGTTAGTTTCATTCAAATCATGCAAATTAGAGTCCAAAACAAGAGGAAACGCGTTAGGAAAAGTAGATACCTGGGAGACATATCAACTCCCCCAAGCATAAACCTTTTCTTGTCCTCAAGCAATTCAGTTGATAAACTTAAAGTGAAACAGAAAAACTTTTACGAACTCTTTTGCTCTTGTTTGCATAAATAAGCTTAAACAGCACCCAGGTTTTCAGCCAACGTTATAACTAACCATGCCGACAATAAGTCTTAAAAATTATATTAACTCATATCAATGACATAATCAGCTAGCGAGCAATAATAAAATATCTCAAACAACAACATGTCATCAGAACAACCATGATATAATATGACAATAGTGGTATCTCGCTAGCCCTTTCTGAGACTGCAAAACATAAATGCAGAGCACCTCCAAGGTTCAAGAAGCGACTAAACATTGCAATTCAAGGTAGAAAAGATCCAGTCATGATGCACCCAACATTAGCTACACACAATGCATCAGCATGACAATGGTGATCTCAGGTTCTGGCACTTATTTTAGAAGGTGATGACACAACATAAAAGTAAATAGATAGTCCCTTTCAAGAGGGAAGCAGTGATTTGCAGAGGTGCCAGAGCTCAAGTTTTTTAAAACAGAGGTAAATGATATTTTGAGACATGCATCCTTCTTGTTTACTTCACGACCATCAGTTATCAATATCTTCCATGCTAAGCATGCTAGTGGCGGTTCCCAAGCGATAAAAGTAAAGGTTTACTCCCCCTCCACCAACAGTCACACTCCACGGCTTTCTGAAACAATGAGTGTCGTCCATACCAACAACAATCCCGGGGAGTTTTGTTTAATTATTTGCATTTTGACTTCAGGACTGGGAATCCCTATTACCGCCCTTTTCTCGCGCAATGGTGAGTGAATAAACACTCGACCTGAGAATAACCCGCTTAGCATGGAAGATATCGACTACCTCCTGTCGTTCCATGAACGATCCACGCACACAAAAAGGATATTTATTTGAAGTTTTTAGAGGTGGCACATGCAAATTTACTTAGGACGGCATGGTAATACCACATATAGGTAGGTATGGGGACTCATCTGGAATAACTTAGGTTCAATGTTATTGATGTACAAGCAGAATTCCCACTTAGTACAGTCAAAGGCTAGCAATTAGGTTGAGAAGCGGCTAGCTAGAGAGCAACAATGATCATGAACATGCATTATGCATAAGTAACATTGGACACTAGCATGAGTAGGATATGAACACCATGACCGTAAATATCATAGAGCCTATGTTGGTTTTGATTCAACTACATGCATGAACATGTGCCAAGTCAAGCCACTCGAACATTCATAGGAGGATACCATATCATCATACTACATCACAATCATTTTAACGCAATGTTGATATCCAAGATAAACCATTATCCACTCCTAACAATTTATGCATGACATGAAAAACTATAATCTCTAATTGTCATTGAAAACATGTTTGATCATAATGGGCTGAATCATGGATACTAGGTTAAACATATTTACAAAAACAGAACAAGTCGAGTTCATACCAGTTTCTCTCTGCCATGGCCAGTTCAGCGAATATCGTCATTATTGCCTTTCACTTGCACGACAGAACGATATGAAAATAATAATAGTGCAAGAGTGCCGTGGTGAAGGAAATATGCCCTAGATGCAATAGTAAAGTTATTATTTATTTCCTCATATCATGATGAATGTTTATTATTCATGCTAGAATTGTATTAACCGGAAACATAATACATGTGTGAATACATAGACAAACATAGTGTCACTAGTATGCGTCTACTTGACTAGCTCATTGATCAAAGATGGTTGAGTTTCCTAACCATAGACATGAGTTGTCATTTGATCAACGGGATCACATCATTAGGAGAATGATGTGATTGACATGACCCATTCCATCAGCTTAGCACTTGATCGTTTAGTTTATTGCTATTGCTTTCTTCATGACTTATACATATTCCTATGACTATGAGATTATGCAACTTACGATTACTGGAAGAACACTTTGTGTGCTACCAAACGTCACAAAGTAACTAGGTGATTATAAAGGTGGTCTACAAGTGTCGTGTCTCCGATGGTGTTCGTTGAGTTGGCATAGATCGAGAATAGGATTTGTCACTCCGATTGTCGGAGAGGTATCTCTGGGCCCTCTCGGTAATGCACACCACTATAAGCCTTGCAAGCAATGTGACTAAATGAGTTAGTTACAGGATGATGCATTACGGAACGAGTAAAGGGACTTGCCGGTAACGAGATTGAACTAGGTATTGAGATACCGACGAACGAATCTAGGGCAAGTAACATACCGATGACAAAGGGAACAACGTATGTTGTTATGCGGTTTGACCGATAAAGATCTTCGTAGAATATGTAGGAACCAACATGAGCATCCAGGTTCCGCTATTGGTTATTGACCGGATACGTGTCTCAGTCATGTCTACATAGTTCTCAAACCCGTAGGGTCCGCACGCTTAAAGTTCTGCGACGATCGGTATTCTGATTTTTTGTGTTTTGATGTACCGAAGGTAGTTCGGAGTCCCGGATATGATCACGGACATGACGAGGAGTCTCGAAATTTTCGAAACATAAATATTGATATATTGGACGACTATGTTCGGACACCGAAAGTGTTTTGGGAGGTTTCAGACATATACCGGAGTAGCGGGGGGTTACCGGAACCCCCCGGGGAGTATATTGGGCCTAATGGGCATTAGTGGGAGAAGAGGAGGGGTGGCCAGGGTATCCACGCGCCCCCTCCCCCTCTAGTACGAATTGGACAAGGATGGGGGGGGGGGCGACACCCCCCTTTCCTTCTCTTCTTCTCTCCTTTCCTCTCCTACTCCTACTCCTACTTGGAAGGGGGGAGTCCTACTCCCGGTGGGAGTAGGACTCCTCATGGGGCGCGCCATAGGAGGCCGGCCCCCTCCCCCTCCTCCACTCCTTTATATAAGGGAGGGGGCACCCCTTGGAGACACAACAATTGATCATTGATCTTTTAGCCGTGTGCAGTGCCCCCTCCACCATAATCCACCTCGGTCATATCGTAGCGGTGCTTAGGCGAAGCCCTACATCGGTAGCTTCATCAACACCGTCACCATGCCGTCGTGCTGATGAAGCTCTTCCTAGAAGCTCTACTGGATCGTGAGTTCGCGGGACGTCACCGAGCTGAACGTGTGCTGAACGCGGAGGTGCCGTACGTTCGGTACTTAGGATCGGTCGATCATGAAGACGTACGACTACATCAACCGTGTTGTCATAACTCTTTCGCTTACAGTCTACGAGGGTACGTAGACGACACTCTCCCCTCTCGTTGCTATGCATCACCATGATCTTGCATGTGCGTAGGATTTTTTTTGAAATTACTATGTTCCCCAATAGTGGCATCCGAGCTAGGTTTATGCATAGATGTGATATGATATGGTCAAGGCATGATGCTATATATTATTGTATGAGATGATCATGTTTTGTAACAGAGTTATCGGCAACTGATAGGAGCCATATGGTTGTCACTTTATTGTATGAAATGCAATCGCCATGTAATTGCTTTACTTTATCACTAAGCGGTAGCAATAGTCGTAGAAGCAATAGTTGGCGAGACAACAATGATGCTACGATGGAGATCAAGGTGTCGCGCCGGTGACGATGGTGATCATAACGCTGCTTTGGAGATGGAGATCAAAGGCACAATATGATGATGGCCATATCAAATCACTTATATTGATTGGATGTGATGTTTATTGTAACACCCCGGATATGACTTTCCCAATTTGTACTCCAACTCTTGCCGTTTCCGGCGTTAAGTTATTTTATTTTCTCGGGTTCGGGTTTTTGTCTCCGTGTGTTGTTGTCGTTGTCATGCATCTCATATCATGTCATCATGTGCATTGCATTTGCATACGTGTTTATCTCATGCATTCGAGCATTTTCCCCGTTGTCCGTTTTGCATTCCGGCGCTTCGTTCTCCTCCGGTGGTCATTACTAGCTTTCTTTCGTGTGTGGGGTTTAAACATTTCCGGATTGGACCGAGACTTGCCAAGCGGCCTTGGTTTACTACCGGTAGACCGCCCGTCAAGTTTCGTATCATTTGGACTTTGTTTGATACTCCAACGGTTAACCGAGGGACCGAAAGGCCTCGTGTGTGTTGCAGCCCAACACCCCCCAATTTGGACCAAAAACCCACCTAACCATGCTCCATCATCTAGAGCGTTCGATCACGATCGCGTGGCCGGAAACCGCACCTCATTTGGACTCTCCTAGCTCCTCCTATGCCTATTTATAGACCCCCTCCTTCAAATTCGCGGATCCCCCTCTCCGAAACCCTAAATTTCCACCTCGCGCGCCGCCGGACAATGTCCATCCCGGCCCGGACAAACGCCGCCGCCGTCCGCAGCCACTGAGACGCTGCCACGTGTCCAGGACCGCATCACCGCGCCGCCATCCCGCGCGGGCCCGCCGGGGCCCAAGGCCGGCCCCCGCGGCCCGAGCTCCTCCGCGCCCGCGCCCGGCTGCCCCGCCGCCCGGTGGCCGGAGCCCCTCGCCGCCCCGTCACCGGCCACCTCCGCCGCTGCCGCGGGCTTCGCCGCCGGCCGCTGTGAGCCGCCCGACGCGCCGCCCCGTCGTCCAAGCTGCCGCCAAGTCCGGCGACCGCCGTCGCCGCTCCGCCCTCCTCTCGCCGGGATCCGACCCCGCCGCCCTCCGCCGTCCTCCTCATCGGCTCCGGCAAGCTCCAAGTCCGGCGAGCACTTTTCCGGAGATCCTCAGTTCCCGCGCCGTCCGGATCTGGATCTAGATTCGTTTGAGGGTTGACTTTCTCCCGAAACCCTAATCCATGTGCCCATCTTCATCATGCTATATCTCTGCATCCGAAGCTCCGTTTTTGGCATATAGCATATCAAAATGTTCGTCTCAGAGAGTACACCATTTCATTCCGTTGCATCATTTTTATTTGAGTTCATCTTGATGCCCGAAATGCTGTTAGAAGAGGGCTACTTGAGATAATTGTCAGATCTGTTACTCCATTTGCATATTTTTCATTTTTGCCATGATTATTCTGTGCATGATATGCCCATGAGCTCTACATATGTTTTGTTAAGGGTTTTGTCATCTTTCCAGAGGTGCAACCCATGTATTTTTGTGATGTGTGTGGTGACTAGTGCAAGCTTGCGAAGTGAGGCACTTGGTAGTGCTGATTTCAGGGACTTAGTAATT
Source organism: Triticum aestivum (assembly GCF_018294505.1). Lineage (NCBI taxonomy): Eukaryota > Viridiplantae > Streptophyta > Magnoliopsida > Poales > Poaceae > Triticum > Triticum aestivum. Next base: position 199,046,162 of record NC_057803.1, on the reverse strand, counting down.
TCACTAAGTCCTTGATCTGTTTATTTCATATGGCCATATGTTCGTGTTGTTTCCGAGTGATCCGTGCCTCTTTTGAGGATGATCAGTAAGGATGTTTTGTTAATCTTGTAGTGCTCTATCCATCCATGTCTTTGTTTGCAATTATGGAGCATCCTAGCTTGAGTCAATCGAGCTCTACTTTTGCTACTTTGTAAATCTGGACAGATTGTCAACTTGTTTGCAATTTTGCCGATGATGTTGTAGTTGACCCGTGCATTCTAGGCTATTGTTCTTTCCATGTCTAGCTTGCATTTTGTGTATTCTTGAGAGATGTATGCTTAGCTTTTCATGTCTTTCTCCGTAGTGAGTGCATCGAGCTCGTAAACATGCCTACTTGATATCTGTTTCAGCATGTGCCAGTTTTCACTAAGTCTGTGAACTGATTATGTTTTTGCCATGTTCACATGGTTGCAATTGTATTTTCTGATCCCTTTTGACTCAAGGTCACTAAGGGACTTTTGTTAAGCTCTTTGAGTAGCTCCATGCCATGCTTTAGTTTGCCATGTTCAGGTCCTGTAGCATGTAGTTTTGTTGCTCCGAAGAGGGCTACCTGATCTGAAATTCCAGACTAGTGTTAATTTCACTAAGTCTGAAATCTGTTTGCCATATGCATTTTTGACATGCTTGTTTGAACCTGTGAATGCATGATTTGGCCGTAGCTCAGTGCTAGACTTTTGTTAAGCATCTTGAGTGCATCCCTGTCATGTATTTTGTTGTCATGTTTGAGTGCTGTAGCATGTTCATCTCTTTGCATTTAGATGGCTACTTGCTGTAAATCGCAGACCGGTGTCATATTTGTTTTGCTTGCCATTTCCAAACCGTAACTCTGATTCCGATGTTCTTTATATCATTTTTAAGCGATTTTATCTCATCTTTCCAGTGGCACACTTGGATTTCCAAGTTGAGGCCAGGTTCATGCATTCCTTGTCACATCTTGCATATGCATCCCGCATCGCATCCCGCATAGCTTATCATCCTTGCATCATGTTGTTTGAGCTTTGCACGTGGTTGATTGTGTCCTTGTTGCTTGTTTGTCTTGTTTGGGTAGAGCCGGGAGACGAGTTCACTAATGAGGAGCCCGTGGAGTTTGCTTTCGAGGATCCAGTCAACTCTGACAACTGTGCAGGCAAGATGATCATACCCTCGAAATCACTACTATCTTTGCTATGCTAGTTTGCTCGCTCTTTTGCTATGCCAATGCTAGGATGCCTACCACTTGCTTTCAAGCCTCCCATATTGTCATGTCAAACCTCTAACCGACCATGTCCTAGCAAACCGTTGATTGGCTATGTTACCGCTTTGCTCAGCCCCTCTTATAGCGTTGCTAGTTGCAGGTGAAGATTGGAGGCCGTTCCTTGTTGGAACATTTATTTACCTGTTGGGATATCATTATATCGCTATGTTATCTTAATGCATCTATATACTTGGTAAAGGGTGGAAGACTCGGCCTCTCGCCTAGTGTTTTGTTCCACTCTTGCCGCCCTAGTTTCCGTCATATCGGTGTTATGTTCCCGGATTTTGCGTTCCTTACGCGGTTAGGTTATAATGGGAACCCCTTGATAGTTCACCTTGATTAAAGCTTTTCCAGCAATGCCCAACATTGGTTTTACCATTTGCCACCTAGCCTCTTTTCCCTTGGGTTTCCGGAGCCCGAGGGTCATCTTATTTAAACCCCCCGGGCCAGTGCTCCTCTGTGTGTTGGTCCGAACCGGGCAGCCTGCGGGGCCACCTCGAGGAAACTCGAGGGTTGGTTTTACTCGTAGCTTGACCTATCTGAGTGTGCCCTGAGAACGAGATATGTGCAGCTCCTATCGGGATTTGTCGGCACATTCGGGCGGTGTTGCTGGTCTTGTTTTAACCTGTCGAAGTGTTTTAAAGAACCGAGATACCGAGTCTGATCGGAACATCTTGGGAGGAGGTCTATTCCTTCGTTGACAGTGAGAGCTTGTAATGGGCTAAGTTGGGACTCCCCTGCAGGGATTTGAACTTTCGAAAGTCGTGCCCGCGGTTATGGGCAGATGGGAATTTGTTAATGTCCGGTTGTAGATAACTTGAACCTTAACTTAACTAAAATGAATCAACTGAGTGTGTTACCGTGATGGCCTCTTCTCGGCGGAGTCCGGGAAGTGGACATGGTGTTGGAGTAATGCTTGCGCAGGTTGTTCTCTAGTTTCTCGCTCGCGCTTTGCCTCCTCTTCTCGCTCTCTTTTGCGAATAGGATAGCCACCATATTATGCTAGCCGCTTGCTGCAGCTCCACATATATTCTTACCTTGCCTTACCTATAAGCTTAAATAGTCTCGATCGCGAGGGTGCAAGATTGCTGAGTCCCTGTGGCTCACAGATTACTATTACACCAGATGCAGGGCCTGATGATTCCGCTCTAGGTGACGCGCTCGAGCTCAAGTGGGAGTTCGACGAGGACTCTCAGCGTTACTATGTTTCCTTTCCTGATGATCAGTAGTGGTGCCCAGTTGGGGGTGATCGGGACCATGTCGCATGTTGGGTTATCTTTTATTTTGGCGCCGTAGTCGGGCCATGAGTGTTTTGAATTATGTAATGTTATTTATGTACCTTGATTGACGTGGAGATTGTAAGCCAACTATGTTCTCTCCCCTTTATTATTATATTACATGGGATGTGTAAAGATTACCTTACTTGTGACATATGCCTTCAATGCGATTATGTCTCTAAGTCGTGCCTCGACACGTGGGAGCTATAGTCGCATCGAGGGTGTTACAAGTTGGTATCAGAGCCTTCCCCGACCTTAGGAGCCCCATTGCTTGATCGTTTTTAGCGGCCGAGTTGTGTCTAGAAAAATGTTTTGAGTCATTTAGGAATTATATATCGGAGAGTTAGGAATTCTTTTTACTTCCCAGTCTCCTCATCGCTCTGGTAAGGCATCCTAACATAGAGTTTTGACTCTTCTCTTCTCAAATTTCACTAATTTTTTTAGGATCGCGCGGGTATCTTGGAATCGTTCCGATGGTTTTATGATGAAAACATTGTCTTGGTGCCTCCTGTCAGGGGTTTTGTGGAAGTGTCCCGGGGAGTTGAGCTCTGAGGTGTTGTCGTCATAATTTTATCGTTGCAGTTCTGGAATACCTGAGTTTAGTACGCCGACATCGAAAATCTCTTTTATGCAGTTCGTTGGTGAGATAACCTTGACGCCACCCAGTACTGGGGCGAGAGTTCGGGAGTATCGCCATAACTTGTATAACGAATGCTTTTCGAAGGTTGAGGTAGATGGTTTCCGAAGTTTTTTCTCGGTTATGTGTTGAAGGATGGATACAGCTGGATGTAGGATTTGCTAGATTTGGGTGAGATATTATGCTTCCCCTGTATCCCCAACACCTGATTGCATAACCAGAAAGGTTCGGGAGTTTCATAGGTGGGAATTCTTGTAGCTCTAGTTCTTCTTCCACGGATATTGGTTTGAGATTGGGATTTCTTACCGATTATTCGTTCTTGATCCGTACCTTGTTGATTTATTTCTCTACCTTAATTCTACGTGGCTTCTCAATTTATGGATATGTGACCATTTCAAGAGGAATGCATTCGTTCATTTTGTCCGGATGTGAAGACTATATGTTGCAATTTTCATTCCGTTGGATTCAGCTTCAATATTTGTCTATCAATGTGCTAATGGATGTCAACCTCCTCAGGCTGGCTCCTCCAACGCGCATGACTCCGAATCCTGATCCGCCACCACCTCCACCTCCTCCGGAGGCATGGCAAGCTGTGATGGCCGCAACCAATGCAAACTCACAGTTGATCATGCAAATTCTTCAAGAGCGCAATCAAGGCAACCAAGGCAACAATCAGAATCACTCTACTACACTCAACCAGTTCCTTGCTAACGGGCCAAAGACTTTCAGCAATTGTGTTGAGGCAACCGATGCTGACGATTGGCTTGTGGATCTGTGCAAGTATTTCGAGTGCAGTAACGTCAGGCCTGAGGACTTTGTCAAGTTCGCTTCCTTCCAACTCAAAGATCAAGCTGCAAAATGGTTCCAGCAGTACAAGGACTCCAGAGGTGGACGTGTTATCACTTGGGATGAATTCCGTCAAGATTTCAGAGCTCACCATATCCCTCAGAGCGTGGTTGAAAGCAAGCGTGAGGAATTCCACAATCTGAAGCAAGGCTCTTTGTCTGTCTATGACTACAACAAGTTGTTCCAGAAGCTCGCCCGCTTTGCTAAGCAGGACGTCCCTGATGAGAGGTACGATGTTCTACAACATGGCATTGAAGCAAGAGGCTTCTCAATTGAGGTGTGATGCTTCTAAGAAGCGAGTCAGAGATGTTACTCCTTCTTCCTCTACTCAAGTGGCCAAGCAGCAGAAGTATTGGCTTCCTCCTCCTCTGTTCCGTCAGCCGTATCAGCAGAAGAGCGAAGGTGGCAGTGGATCTTCCCACCCACCCAACCCTGGCTTTCAGAACAAGACTTCATCTCAACCTCCAAGATCGAGTGCTCCGTATCACCGTCCGCTTTCAGAGGTCACATGCAACAAGTGCCAACAGAAGGGTCACTATGCCAACAAGTGTTTCAACCAGAGGCGTCTTCCTCCTCCTCCTCCTGTCAGATTGGCAAGTACAGCTGTGGTCAAGCATAACCCCAAGCACGCCAAGGTCAACTTGATGAACGCAGCTCAGGCAGAGGACTCATCAGATGTCATCATGGGTAACCTTCCTGTTAATGATATTCCTGCAAAAGTTCTTTTTGACACTGGTGCATCGCATTGTTTCATGTCAAAGCCATTTTTTGCCAAGCATGAGTTTGTTTCTTCTCATTTGGGTAAACAAATGGATATCCTTTCTCCTGGCAAACGTTTAAGTGCAAGTCTGGAAGTGCCAGATGTTACTATCACGTTGGGCGACTACAAGTTCCTTTCTTCCCCAATGGTTCTTGGTAACTCAGATATGGATCTTATTCTCGGAATGGATTGGCTTTCTAAGCACAAGGCTCAGCTTGATTGTGCAGCCAGGCAGATTCAATTGACTCATTCGTCTGAGGATGTAATTGTCCTTGCCGCTCGTGATGATACCATCCGTCTGTTTTCTCTCAATGAGAAGGGTGAACTAGATGCTATCTCGCAAATTCCAGTTGTTTGCGAATATCAAGACGTCTTTCCAGAAGAGCTTCTAGGAATGCCTCCGCACCGACCAGTTGAATTCATTATTGATCTTGAGCCCGGTACGGAACCTGTGTGCAAGCGTCCTTACAAGCTCGGACATGAAGAGTTGAAGGAGCTGAAGAAGCAACTCGATATTCAAGAGAGAATGGGTCTCATCCGGCCTAGTTCTTCTCCGTGGGGTTGTGGTGTTCTTTTTGTGAAGAAGAAGGATGGAATAGACCGACTTTGTGTTGATTACCGTCCATTGAACAAGAAGACCATAAAGAACAAATACCCACTTCCTAACATCAATGAGCTGTTCGAACAACTCAAAGGTGCCCAAGTATTCTCCAAGCTTGATCTCCGTATGGGTTATCATCAGATTCGAATCCGTGAGCAAGATATTCCCAAGACGGCCTTCAGGACAAGCTATGGTTCATATGAATACACTGTCATGTCTTTTGGCCTTGTCAACGCTCCTCCGACTTTCTCTCGCATGATGAACTTCATCTTCAACGCCTACACCAATGACTTCGTTTTGGTCTATCTCGACGACATTCTGGTTTTCTCGAAGAACAAGGAAGATCATGCCAAAGCACTTGCGTTTGGTTCTTGATAAGCTGAGGGAACATCAGTTCTACGCCAAGTTCTCCAAGTGCGAATTTTGGCTCGATGAGGTTCTTTATCTTGGTCATATCATCTCTGCCAAGGGCATTGCCGTGAATCCTGAGAAGGTGTCTGCAATTGTGAATTGGGAACCTCCTCAGAACGTGAAGCAACTCCGTAGCTTCCTCGGTCTCGCAAGCTATTGCCAAAGATTCGTTGAAAACTTTTCTAAGATCGCTAAGCCTCTCTCAAATCTTTTCCAGAAGCACGTCAAGTACGTTTGGTCTCCGGAGTGTGACATTGCTTTCAACACTTTGAAAGAGAAATTGATCACTGCTCCAGTTCTGACTCCGCCTGATGAATCCAAGTCGTACGAGGTCTTTTGTGATGCCTCTCTCCAAGGTCTTGGCGCAGTATTGATGCAAGAGAAGAAAGTTGTTGCTTATACCTCTCGCCAGTTGAAGCCTAATGAGAAGAACTACCCCACTCATGATCTCGAGTTGGCGGCAGTTGTGCATGCTCTTTTGACTTGGAGACATCTTCTATTGGGAAGAAAAGTGGACATTTTCACTGATCACAAGAGTCTCAAGTACATCTTCACTCAGCCTAATCTCAACCTCAGGCAAACTCGATGGGTCGAAATGATTCAAGAGTATAATCCGAGTATCGAGTATACTCCAGGCAAGGCCAATGTGATTGCTGACACATTGAGCAGAAAGGCTTACTGCAACAGTCTGATTCTCAAGCCTTATCAACCCGAGCTTTGTGAAGCTTTCCGCAAACTTAATCTGCAAGTTGTTCCTCAAGGTTTCCTCGCCAACCTTCAAGTCTCTCCTACCTTAGAAGACCAGATTCGCCAAGCCCAACTTCTTGATGCTATGGTGAAAAAGGTGAAGATTGGGATTGCCAAGAGTCAACCCAAGTACAAGTGCTACCGCCTTGATGACAAGGATACTCTCTTCTTCGAGGATCGTATTATTGTGCCCAAAGGTGACCTTTGTAAAGTGATCATGAACGAGGCTCACAATTCTCTCCTCTCCATCCACCCTGGGAGCACGAAGATGTATCAGGACCTAAAGCAGGCTTATTGGTGGACTCGAATGAAGCGCGAGATTGCTCAATTCGTGAATGAATGTGATGTCTGCAGAAGAGTGAAGGCAGAACACCAAAGGCCAGCTGGTCTCCTCCAACCTCTTGCCATTCCAGAATGGAAGTTTGACCACATTGAGATGGACTTCGTGACGGGTTTTCCAAAGTCCAAGCGTGGCAATGATGCTATATTCGTTGTCATCGACAAACTCACTAAAGTGGCTCACTTTCTGCCTATCAAAGAGTCGATCACTGCAGCTCAATTGGCGGAACTCTATACCTCTCAGATTGTCTCTCTCCACGGTATTCCACAAGTGATCTCTTCAGACCGTGGCAACATCTTTACCTCCAAGTTTTGGGATTCTTTTCAGAAGGCCATGGGCACCAACATCCGCTTCGGCACAACTTTCCATCCTCAAACTAGCGGTCAAGTCGAGCGTGTCAACCAGATTCTTGAAGATATGCTCAGGGCTTGTGTGATCTCCTTCGACATGAAGTGGGAGGATTGTCTTCCTTATGCTGAATTCTCCTACAACAACAGTTTTCAAGCAAGTTCGGGCAAGGCCCCATTTGAAATTCTGTATGGCAGGAAGTTCCGTACCCCTCTCAACTGGTCTGAAACCGGTGAACGTCAGCTTCTCGGAAATGAATTAATCACAGAGGCAGAGGAAATGTGCAAAGTCATTCGAGATAACCTCAAAGCAGCCCAATCCCGTCAGAAGAGCTACTATGATAGTAAGCACCGTGATTTGGCTTTCGAGATCAGAGATCATGTTTACCTCTGTGTCTCTCCTATGAAAGGTACTCGTCGCTTCGGTATCAAAGGGAAGCTTGCCCCCAGATACGTGGGACCTTTCGAGATTGTCAGCAAGAGAGGCGATCTCGCCTATCAACTCGAGCTTCCTTCAAACTTTGCAAATGTTCATGATGTGTTCCATGTCTCTCAGCTTCAAAAGTGCTTCAAGACTCCTGACCGCACCGTCAACTTCAAGGACATTGAGCTCCAAGAAGATCTTTCCTATCGTGAGCACCCCGTTGCTATTCTTGAAGAGACTGAATGCAAGACTCGCAATAAGTCAATCAAATTCCTCAAAGTCAAGTGGTCACACCATTCCGACCGTGAAGCTACCTGGGAACGCGAGGATCACCTCCGTTCTGAGTACCCGGCGTTCTTTCAGTCCTAGATCTCAGGTCGAGATCCTTTCGTAGTGGTGGAGTGTTGTAACACCCCGGATATGACTTTCCCAATTTGTACTCCAACTCTTGCCGTTTCCGGCGTTAAGTTATTTTATTTTCTCGGGTTCGGGTTTTTGTCTCCGTGTGTTGTTGTCGTTGTCATGCATCTCCTATCATGTCATCATGTGCATTGCATTTGCATACGTGTTCATCTCATGCATTCGAGCATTTTCCCCGTTGTCCGTTTTGCATTCCGGCACTTCGTTCTCCTCCGGTGGTCATTTCTAGCTTTCTTTCGTGTGTGGGGTTTAAACATTTCTGGATTGGACCGAGACTTGCCAAGCGTCCTTGGTTTACTACCGGTAGACTGCCTGTCAAGTTTCGTATCATTTGGACTTCGTTTGATACTCCAACGGTTAATCGAGGGACAGAAAGGCCTCGTGCGTGTTGCAGCCCAACACCCCCCCAATTTGGCCCAAAAACCCACCTAACCCTGCTCCATCATCTAGAGCGTTCGATCACGATCGCGTGGCCGGAAACCGCACCTCATTTGGACTCTCCTAGCTCCTCCTATGCCTATTTATAGACCCCCTCCTTCAAATTCGCGGATCCCCCTCTCCGAAACCCTAAATTTCCACCTCGCGCGCCGCCGGACAATGTCCGTCCCGGCCCGGACAAACGCCACCGCCGTCCGCATCCACTGAGGCGCTGCCACGTGTCCCGGGACCGCATCACCGCGCCGCCATCCCGCGCGGGCCCGCCCCCGCGGCCCGAGCTCCTCCGCGCCCGCGCCCGGCTGCCCCGCCGCCCGGTGGCCGGAGCCCCTCGCCGCCCCGTCACCGGCCACCTCCGCCGCCGCCGCGGGCTTCGACGCCGGCCGCCGCGAGCCGCCCGACGCGCCGCCCCGTCGTCCAAGCCGCCGCCAAGTCCGGCGACCGCCGTCGCCGCTCCGCCCTCCTCTCGCCGGGATCCGACCCCGCCGGCCTCCGCCGTCCTCCTCGTCGACTCCGGCAAGCTCCAATTCCGGCGAGCACTGTTCCGGCGGTCCTCGGTTCCCGCGCCGTCCGGATTTGGATCTAGATTCGTTTGAGGGTTGACTTTCTCCCGAAACCCTAATCCATGTGCCCATCTTTATCATGCTATATCTCCGCATCCGTAGCTCCGTTTTTGGCATATAGCATATCAAAATGTTCGACTTAGAGAGTACATCATTTCATTCCATTGCATCATTTTCATTTGAGTTCATTTTTATGCCCGAAATGCTGTTAGAAGAGGGCTACTTGAGATAATTGTCAGATCTGTTACTCCATTTTCATATTTGTCATTTTTGCCATGATTATTGTGTGCATGATATGCCCATGAGCTCTACATATGTTTTGTTAAGGGTTTTGTCATCTTTCCAGAGGTGCAACCCATGTATTTTTGTGATATGTGTGGTGACTAGTGCAAGCTTGCGAAGTGAGGCACTTGGTAGTGCTGATTTCAGGGACTTAGCAATTCCACTAAGTCCTTGATCTGTTTATTTCATATGGCCATATGTTCTTGTTGTTTCCGAGTGATCCGTGCCTCTTTTGAGGATGATCAGTAAGGATGTTTTGTTAATCTTGTAGTGCTCTATCCATCCATGTCTTTGTTTGCAATTATGGAGCACCCTAGCTTGAGTCAATCGAGCTCTACTTTTGCTACTTTGTAAATCTGGGCAGATTGTCAACTTGTTTGCAATTTTGCCGATGATGTTGTAGTTGACCCGTGCATGCTATGCTATTGTTCTTGCCATGTCTAGCTTGCATTTTGTGTATTCTTGAGAGATGTATGCTTAGCTTTTCATGTCTTGCTCCGTAGTGAGTGCATCGAGCTCGTAAACATGCCTACTTGATATCTGTTTCAGCATGTGCCAGTTTTCACTAAGTCTGTGAACTGATTATGTTTTTGCCATGTTCACATGCTTGCAATTGTATTTTCTGATCCCTTTTGACTCAAGGTCACTAAGGGACTTTTGTTAAGCTCTTTGAGTAGCTCCATGCCATGCTTTACTTTGCCATGTTCAGGTCCTGTAGCATGTAGTTTTGTTGCTCCGAAGAGGGCTACCTGATCTGAAATTCCAGACAAGTGTTAATTTCACTAAGTCTGAAATCTGTTTGCCATATGCATTTTTGCCATGCTTGTTTGAACCTGTGAATGCATGATTTGGCCGTAGCTCAGTGCTAGACTTTTGTTAAGCATCTTGAGTGCATCCCTGCCATGTATTTTGTTGTCATGTTTGAGTGCTGTAGCATGTTCATCTCTTTGCATTTAGATGGCTACTTGCTGTAAATCGCAGACCGGTGTCATATTTGTTTTGCTTGCCATTTCCAAACCGTAACTCCGATTCCGACGTTCTTTATATCGTTTTCAAGCGATTTCATCTCATCTTTCCAGTGGCACACTTGGATTTCCAAGTTGAGGCCAGGTTCATGCATTCCTTGTCACATCTTGCATATGCATCCCGCATCGCATCCCGCATAGCTTATCATCCTTGCATCATGTTGTTTGAGCTTTGCACGTGGTTGATTGTGTCCTTGTTGCTTGTTTGTCTTGTTTGGGTAGAGCCGGGAGACGAGTTCACTAATGAGGAGCCCGTTGAGTTTGCTTTCGAGGATCCAGTCAACTCTGACAACTGTGCAGGCAAGATGATCATACCCTCGAAATCACTACTATCTTTGCTATGCTAGATTGCTCGCTCTTTTGCTATGCCAATGCTACGATGCCTACCACTTGCTTTCAAGCCTCCCATATTGCCATGTCAAACCTCTAACCCACCATGTCCTAGCAAACCGTTGATTGGCTATGTTACCGCTTTGCTCAGCCCCTCTTATAGCGTTGCTAGTTGCAGGTGAAGATTGGAGGCCGTTCCTTGTTGGAACATTTATTTACCTGTTGGGCTATCATTATATCGCTATGTTATCTTAATGCATCTATATACTTGGTAAAGGGTGGAAGGCTCGGCCTCTCGCCTAGTGTTTTGTTCCACTCTTGCCGCCCTAGTTTCCGTCATATCGGTGTTATGTTCCCGGATTTTGCGTTCCTTACGCGGTTGGGTTATAATGGGAACCCCTTGATAGTTCGCCTTGATTAAAGCTTTTCCAGCAATGCCCAACCTTGGTTTTACCATTTGCCACCTAGCCTCTTTTCCCTTGGGTTTCCGGAGCCCGAGGGTCATCTTATTTAAACCCCCCCGGGCCAGTGCTCCTCTGAGTGTTGGTCCGAACCGGGCAGCCTGCGGGGCCACCTCGGGGAAACTCGAGGGTTGGTTTTACTCGTAGCTTGACCTATCTGAGTGTGCCCTGAGAACGAGATATGTGCAGCTCCTATCGGGATTTGTCGGCACATTCGGGCGGTGTTGCTGGTCTTGTTTTAACCTGTCGAAGTGTCTTGAAGAACCGAGATACCGAGTCTGATCGGAACGTCTTGGGAGGAGGTCTATTCCTTTGTTGACCGTGAGAGCTTGTCATGGGATAAGTTGGGACTCCCCTGCAGGGATTTGAACTTTCGAAAGCCGTGCCCGCAGTTATGGGCAGATGGGAATTTGTTAATGTCCGGTTGTAGATAACTTGAACCTTAACTTAACTAAAATGAATCAACTGAGTGTGTTACCGTGATGGCCTCTTCTCGGCGGAGTCCGGGAAGTGGACACGGTGTTGGAGTAATGCTTGCGCAGGTTGTTCTCTAGTTTCTCGCTCGCGCTTTGCCTCCTCTTCTCGCTCTCTTTTGCGAATAGGATAGCCACCATATTATGCTAGCCGCTTGCTGCAGCTCCACATATATTCTTACCTTGCCTTACCTATAAGCTTAAATAGTCTTGATCGCGAGGGTGCGAGATTGCTGAGTCCCTGTGGCTCACAGATTACTATTACACCAGATGCAGGGCCTGATGATTCCGCTCCAGGTGACGCGCTCGAGCTCAAGTGGGAGTTCAACGAGGACTCTCAGTGTTACTATGTTTCCTTTCCTGATGATCAGTAGTGGTGCCCAGTTGGGGGTGATCGGGACCATGTCGCATGTTGGGTTATCTTTTATTTTGGCGCCGTAGTCGGGCCATGAGTGTTTTGAATGATGTAATGTTATTTATGTACCTTGATTGACGTGGCGATTGTAAGCCAACTATGTTCTCTCCCCTTTATTATTATATTACATGGGATGTGTAAAGATTGCCTTACTTGCGATATATGCCTTCAATGCGATTATGTCTCTAAGTCGTGCCTCGACACGTGGGAGCTATAGTCGCATCGAGGGTGTTACATTTATCCTTTATGCATCTTATTCTTCTTTGATTGACGGTAGCATTATAAGATGATCGCTCACTAAAAATTTCAAGGTACAAGTGTTCTACCTGAGTATGCATCGTTGCAAAAGATTGTCGTGCCGGGACACCACATGATGATCGGGTGTGATAAGCTCAACGTTCTTATACAACGGGTGCAAGCCAGTTTTGTACACGGAGAATACTCGGGTTAAACTTGACGAGCCTAGCATATGCAGATATGGCCTCGGAACACTGAGACCGAAAGGTCGAGCGTGAATCATATAGTAGATATAATCAACATAGTGATGATCACCATTGAAAACTACTCCATTTCACGGGATGATCAGTTATGGTTTAGTTGATTTGGATCACATAATCACTTAGATGATTAGAGGGATATATATCTAAGTGGGAGTTCTTAAGTAATATGATTAATTGAACTTAAATTTATCATAAACTTAGTACTTGATAGTATTTTTGCTTGTCTATGTTGTTGTAGATAGATGGCCCGTGCTATTGTTCCGTTAAATTTTAATGCGTTCCTTGAGAAAGCAAAGTTGAAAGATGATGGTAGCAATTATACGGTCTGGGTCTGTAACTTGAGGATTATCCTCATTGCTGCGCAGAAGAATTACGTCCTGGAACCACCGTTGGGTGCCATGCCTGCTACAGATGCTGCTGATGACGTTAAGAATGTCTGGAAGAGCAAAGTTGATGGCTACTCGATAGTTCAGTGTGCCATGCTTTACGACTTAGAACCGGGACTTTAACGACGTTTTGAACGTTATGGAGCATATGAGATGTTCCAGGAGTTGAAGTTAATATTTCAAGCAAATGCCTAGATTGAGAGATATGAAGTCTCCAATAAGTTCTATAGCTTCAAGATGGAGGAGAATAGTTCTGTTAGTGAACATATACTCAGAATGTCTGGGTACCATAACCACTTGACTCAACTAGGAGTTAATCTCCCTGTTGATAGTGTCATTGACAGAGTTCTTCAATCACTGCCACCAAGCTACAAGAGCTTCGTGATGAACTATAATATGCAAGGGATGGATAAGACAATTCCCGAGCTCTTCGCAATGCTAAAGGCTGCAGAGGTAGAAATCAAGAAGGAGCATCAAGTGTTGATGGTCAACAAGACCACCAGTTTCAAGAAAAAGCCTAAAGGGAATAAGAAGGGGAACTTCAAAAATAACGGCAAACAAGTTGCTGCTCAGGAGAAGAAACCCAAGTCTGGACCTAAGCTTGAGACTCAGTGCTTCTACTGCAAACAGACTGGTCACTGGAAGCAGAACTGCCCCAAGTATTTGGCGGATAAGAAGGATGGCAAGGTGAACAAAGGTATATGTGATATACATGTTATTGATATGTACCTTACTAGAGCTCGCAGTAGCACCTGGGTATTTGATACTGGTTTTGATGCTAATATTTGCAACTCGAAACAGGGACTACGGATTGAGCGAAGATTGGTTAAGGACGAGGTGACGATGCGTGTGGGAAATGGTTCCAAAGTCGATGTGATCGCCATCGGCATGCTACCTCTACATCTACCTTCGGGATTGATTTTAGACCTGAATAATTGTTATTTGGTGCCAGCGTTAAGCATGAACATTATATCTGGATCTTGTTTGATGCGAGACGGTTATTCATTTAAATCTGAGAATAATGGTTGTTCTATTTATATGAGTAATATATTTTATGGTCATGCACCCTTGAAGAGTGGTCTATTTGTGTTAAATCTCGATAGTAGTAATACACATATTCATAATGTTGAAGCCAAAAGATGCAGAGTTGATAATGATAGTGCAACTTATTTGTGGCACTGCCATTTAGGTCATATTGGTGTAAAGCGCATGAAGAAACTCCATACTGATGGACTTCTGGAATCACTTGGTACTTGTGAACCATGCCTCATGGGCAAGATGACTAAAACGCCGTTCTCTGGAACAATGGAGCAAGCAACAGATTTATTGGAAATCATACTGTCGGATGTGGGGTTCCGGCAAACCCTTAAGGTTCAAACACTGGGGTGCGCGCGAAGTCTTTCCTTCCTACCGATCTACGCCCTAGCTCGCTAAGATCTCGCGGACGAACTCGACGAACTCGCAACACAGAAAGACACGAGGTTTATACTGGTTTGGGCCACCGTTGTGGTGTAATACCCTACTCCAGTGTGGTGGTGGTGGATTGCCTCTAGGGCAGATGATGAACAGTACAAGGGAAGAACAACCTCCTGAGGTTGAGGTGTTCTTGTGAGTAGGCTCTCGATCGGGTTGGATCAAGCTAAGATGAGATGAGATGAGATGAGATGCGATCAGATGCCCCTACTATGGTGGCTAGCTCTACTTATATAGACCCTGGTCCTCTTCCCAAATTTTGAGCGAGAATGGAGCCAACAATGGTAGGCCAATTTGAAGGGGGACAACTAGGACAAGCTATCCTGAAAAAAGTGGTATTCGCCTGCGAAAAGCTCTGGCGGTGACGCCATCTTGGGCTCCACAATGACCTTCGTCTTGTCGTCCTCCTGGTCTTGGTCTCGTTGCACCAATATAGCAACCTTTGCCTGATGCCTCGGTACTCTTTGCCTGCGCTGGCCTCCTTAGCACCAAAGAGGAAACAAGGACGCTGCGCGCGCTGGCGCCCGCCTGGTGTTGTGCGTCATGGCTCATGTCACGAGGGCCTCGTGAGGTTTGCCCCACTTGGATATCTCTGCTCCTCGTGAGCCTGCCTTGCTAGGCTACTCTAGAGGAGGTCTTGCGCCGTCTGCCTCGTGAGGCTTGGACCCTCACGAGGGGCTTGGATGCCTTGTTGATGAAGATGGGCCGTACGGCCTGCTAGCTTAGCCACGCCGTGGGCCGCAGGCAGGCAAGTCTAGGGACACCCATTCCCAGAAAGCCGACAGTAGCCCCCGGGCCCAAGGTGCGCTCGGGCTTGGCTTCACGGCGAAGCTAAGGGCCAAGTACGAAGCGCCGCGGGCCCCAAAAGCCCGCGGCCTCGATTGACGCATGGTGGTTGATTGGACGTGGGCGTCTCCGCTTCCCCATGCTGCCTCGGCAACTGCTCGACTTGACAAGTTCCTGCAACATGCAAGGAAAACCATCATTACCTGCGATCGTGGGAGATGCCGGTTGGCCTTCTCTTGCTATAAATGGGGAGGGGGGGGGGCGGAGCCCCCGTCGCCCATCTCTTCCTCGCTTGCTTGCTTCTTCCTCCTTGCTCCACTACTGACAACAATGGCGCCCATCAGAAAGTTTTCTACTGAAGAGAAAGGAAAGGCTCCCCGTGATGATCTGGGGCCTCTTCCGCCGAAGAAAAGGTCGATCCATCGCGATGATGAAGCGATGATGCAGGTGGTGTTAAGGCCTTAGTGCGAGCGGCCTCCTCCGGGGTACCCGCTGCCCTTGTACGCCCAAGCCGAGGGCTCGGGAGGACAAAGTGACGAGAAGCGCCGCCCACGCCGCATCCGGGGTCGCCGCTCCACGGAGACGGGTGCCGTCGCTCCCTAGGGTTCACACCGCGAACTCCTCATGCGAGTTGGTGCTGTGGCGCCGATGCCTCCAAGCTCCTGGATCCGCTTCCCGCGGTTCTTCTCCAACGTGATGCCGCCGAGGGGGCCGACTGCAGCGCCCCGGCGATCAGAGCGGAGATCGAAGCGGTCCCCATCGGCAAGATCTTCATGACTCGTGGCTGGGGCGAGATCGCGTGGGTCTGCCATGCGAGGGGCGCCCTCGCGATCCACTTTGAGTACGACGGCGTCTCCACGCTCTTCTTCAAGGTCTTCTATGCTGAGGGCCGTCGCCTGGAGTGCTGCTCCGGAGAGGAGAGTGAGGCTGACGCGCGTCCCGCTCGCGGCCACTCCAGCAGCAGCAACCCTTGGGAGTCCAGCAGCTCTCCTGAGCTCTATGAGACTCCGAAGACGAGCGATGACAGCTACGTGCCCCCGAGCTCTCACCGTGCTCGGAGCAGAGCTGCGGCGTCCGGCCGTCGCCGCTGCTGATCTGGATGGGGTTGGCGCCGGGCTCCCGTGGCCCACTGTTGATGACGCTGTCCACCACGGAAGGATGTAGATAGGATTCCCCTTAGTATCAGCTTTTGTTCCCTGCGAAGAATCATGAATTACCCCGTGGGGGCAAGTAAGGGTCCATAATGTCTTTTGTGCTTATCTTCCCCGTTATGAGAATTTGGTGAACGCATGTCCCGTTAAGGCTCGGTCCTCCCTTTCTTTCCCCGGGATAGTTTGTTGCCCTACGTTGACAGGTCCCGGTCCCCAGGCAGGCTACAGCCATCGCTGGTATGCCAGGTCGCGTGCCGTGGTCAAGGCCAGGAGGCCTGCGGCCCGAGGTCCAGTAAGAGCCCCTGAGGCGCGATGGTCAGGAGGTCCCCCTTAGCGCTCAAGCAGGCATGGTAAGGCGAGAAAGGGAGTCGACGTGGCCGTAATGGGGTTGCGGCAAGGCGTGAGTGACCATTAGGCCCAAACATTTAGCCGATCCGAGTGCGGGACTTATCTTGTTGATCTTGTGGCGACTCCTAACGTTACGCTAGGGCTGCGCGCCTATTCGTGCAGCATAGCTAGGCCAGCCCATACGAGTTTCCCTCCCCTCATGCTCTCCTTAGTGCTCTACGTCCTCAGGTCCCGGCCCTCGAGCGAGCTCAGCCGCCGCTGGTATGCCAGGTCGCAATGCTGTGGTCAAGGCTAGGGGGTGAGGGTTGGAGAGCCAGTAAGAGCTCCTGAGTCGCGATGCTCAGCAGCCCCCTTTTAACGCGCAAGCGAATTTCACGAGAGAAAAGGAGACTTGCGGTGCCGCCTGCTATTCTTCCCATGGGATCCTTGTGAACAGGCACAGGAAGAAACACAGTTTGCCGTTACAGCTGTCAGCCTGCCGCTGGTTGCTCTCGATGAGGTGAAGGCACTAAGGGCTTGGTGAGGTGACGCGCGCGGGGGGTGCCACGAGCCAGAGCTCGACCGCTTAGATTTGTCGGCGTGGCAGGGACGGACCCATGCACCTGCGCCGTGCCTGTGTGGAGGCCCCGGGGGAGGCGATGATCGAGCAGGTGATAGCAGTTGGCAGGTTAAGCATGGAGAGCAGATCAACTTGGATAAATGAAGGAAGATGCATGCCACCGGGTCCGGCCCGAGCAGCTTGGGGATGATGCAGCCCGAGGGGCGCCCCCGACAAGGTAAGCTATAGACGTAAGCAAAAGGGATACATGCCACAGGGACGGACCCATGCGGCCTGGGAATAATGCAGCCGGAGGGGCGCTCCCAGCTAAACGAGCTTGGAAAATGTCACCTGGTTCTGTAGACGAAGTAGAGTTGGTGCAGCTGAAGGCGTGCGTTGAAGAAATGACTCCTCATGAGCCGCTAGAACCCTGATCATCGGGAGGCTCTGGGGGCTCAGGAGGTTCCCTGAAGACCGTCTCCATCTCCTCCAGAACGGCGTGGTACCTGGCTTCCTGAGCCGCCAGGACACGTTGCATGTTGCGCTCATAGGCCGACGCCACGCTTGGCAAGCCAAAGGGCATACGAACGTAGCTGTGCGGTGGGCCCTCGCAATGGCCCACACGCGAAGGCCAGAAACGCTCCTGAGATGCGGCCTTGCTGAGCCCTGGGACATCGATGCAGACACGCAGCCCAGCATCCCCGCCAGGATGCGGAGCTGCGCCTCGTGGGTGGTCTTGGTGATGAACTCCTGAGATGAGATGAGATGCGATCAGATGCCCCTACTATGATGGCTATCTCTACTTATATAGACCCTCGTCCTCTTCCCAAATATCGAGCGGGAAGGGAGCCAAAAACGGCGGGCCAATTTGAAGGGGGACAGCTAGTACAAGCTATCCTGACAAAAGTGGTCTTCGCCTGCAAAAAGCTCTGGCGGTGACGCCGTCTTGGGCTCCACGATGACCTTCGTCTTGCCGTCCTCCTGGTCTTGGCCTGATGCCTCGGTACTCTTCGCCTGCGCTGGCCTCCTTAGCACCAAAGAGGAAACAAGGATGCTGCGCTCGCTGGGGCCCGCCTGGTGATGAAGCTATGTACCTAGGGTAGGGGCACGAACCTGTCCAAAAGAGCCCTACCCAAGGACATCCCTAGAAGAAGTCACCTTTCAATCGACTTGAAGGTATCCCACTCAATGGGTTCAAGACACTCGACCAAGAAGCTATCACTCGACCATGAAGCCAACCACTCGACTGCCAGGAGGCTTAAAGTCACTCCGCAGGCAAACGATCGGCTATTAAGTAGTCTTTATGGTCATTATGGCACTTTATCAGGGGCATTACCAGTAACGCCCAACCTTAAATGTACCTTAAACTCTGCATTACTAAGGGCAGGAGAGGACCGGTGAACTCTATATAAGCCACCCCCTCCTCAGTATGAAGGGATTCGCACCCCTGTTATTCATACACACATAATCCAATTGATCGCCTCCGGGCACCGAGACGTAGGGATGTTACTTCCTTCGAGAAGGGCCTGAACTCGTAATCCTCGTGTGTTTACAACTTCCCAATAGCTGAGATCTAGCCTCTCCATACACCCCCCCTACATCACTCTCAGAGTTAGAACCACGACAATTGGCGCCCACCGTGGGGCGGGAATCTTAGTGCCTGACTGGAGAAGTTGCGATTTTTCTGATCCATTTGATCATGGTTTCGTGCGGAGTTTTGGTGGAGGGCCGCGAGATCTGCCTCGGCGCGCTCACGTTCATCGCCGACGACTCCGCCTGGCTTCAGGAGGCACCACTCGACATCGATGCGCTCCCCGTCCGCGGTGCGACGCACTTCCGCGCATGTGTTCGTGGCGTCCTCCTGCGGCAGCCGTCGACCCAGTATCGGTCGGCCCCCGTGTCGTCTCCCCGCTCTGTCTCCCACCGGCGCAAGAGCTCCGGTCGGTCGAGACTTCAGAGGTGGGTGAGGCATGCCGTGGCTCGCCAGTCGGCCGCCCCACAAGTCGCGGCAATCGAGCCCGACGAATCCCTCTGCGGCCTGTTCGACCTGTCGACTGGCTCCGCGGAGACCGCATCCGAGTGCGACAGCAGCGACCCAGCGGCTGAGGTTCTAGCGGTCGATGGAACGCACAGTCCTCCCAGTTTCCCTCGCGCTGATGGAGGCGCGGGTGGGGGCGACCCGTCGCATCCCCACGATGAGTATCTCCCCGAACCTCTCACGTCATTACAGCGAGAGGAGCTTCGCCGCCGGAACATCGACGCACTCCACACTCCTATCGTCGGAGAGACCCCCGAGGCCCGGGCCTTGGAGGACGCGCGCTTGGCTAACTTGGCCGAGTGCACTCGACTGGAGAATCTCTAGCGAGCACTCGACGAGCAAGCGCGTCAGCGGGCTCCCGAGTCTAGTCGACATCAGCTCTTCCCGCCGACGCAGGTATACCGAACCCCAGTTCAGAATTTGGCTGCCGCGGCCCGTATAGTAGAATCGATTCAGCCCTCCCAGTCGGAGGCTGGCAGGGGCTTGTTGCAGATCAGGGCGTTGCTCCGGGCGGCAGGAAACCAGAATTCCGCTGTTTCTCAGTCACGGAATAGGATCCACAGTCGATCCGTTGCAACAGATACAGTCCAGTTGGCTCACAGCCCGAGATCGCCCCCGAGGCGTGAGGGACGTGGTGACCGGCATGATTAGTACAAAAGGAATGAGAAGTATGATCACCGATCCCATCGTGATGATCGACGTCGAGTGCCAACCCCTCCCCCGAGGAGTGGGTCATATGCGCCTCGACATCGAGATGACAGGCGCCCTCATAGTGTTGGGCAGAGGATTCCAATCGACCCCAGGGACCCAGGCTTTGACGCGAGATCTATCCTCGTTCAAGGTTTGGTTGACAGGAACAGAGCTCATCGGGAAGGCCACAACAGAGATGCGCCTGCCAGCAGCAGAGTACATGTTTCGGGGCCAGAGTGTTTCAGTCGAGCCATCAGAGCCGCAGTGATTCCTCCCAACTTCAGGTTGGCGACTGGAGTCAGCAAGTTCACCGGTGAGTCTAAGCCTGACACTTGGCTCGAAGATTACCGAGTGGCTGTATAGATTGGCGGTGGCAATGATGAGGTGGCCATGAAGCATTTTCCTCTCATGTTAGAGGGCTCAGCCAGAGCGTGGCTAAATCAGTTGGCACCCAGCAGCATCTACACTTGGGAGGACCTCTCCCGAGTGTTTGTCACAACCTTTGAGGGAACATGCAAGCGACCCACAGGCCTTACATAATTGCGTTCTTGCGTACAGAAACCGAATGAAACTCTGAGGGATTACATCCAGAGGTGGATCACGTTGCATCACACAGTTGAGAATGTGCCTGACCATCAAGCAGTTTGTGCCTTTAAAGAAGGCGTTAAATACAGAGAATTGAATCTGAAGTTTGGTCGAACTAGAGAGATGTCTCTGAACCGGATGATGGAGATTGCCACCAAATACGCTAATGGTGAAGACGAAGATCGACTCCGGAGTGGCAAGCACAAGGCAGTCGCCCAAGAAACCGGAGGAAACTCCAGTCGGAAACAGAAGCGGAAGGCCGAGCCAGCCGCCCCTAGGGAGGCCCTGGCCGTAACCCAGGGAAATTTCAAGGGAAAACCCAAAGGCCCTTGGAAGCCCAAGAAAGTCAAGGATCAAGATGGAAATGATGTTTTGGATCTGCCATGTCACATCCACACCAAGAAAGATGAAGAGGGTAATTTTATTTACCCAAAGCATACCACTCGACAGTGCCGGCTCCTGATCCAGCAGTTTCAGGGCAAATAGTCCAAAGATAAGGAAAAAGAGTCGGACAGAGTTGAGGACAAGGAAGATAGTGACGATGGATACCCCCAAATCAATTCCACCCTGATGATTTTTGCTGATGTCGAAAGCAAAAGTCGACTGAAAGTCATTAACCGTGAGGTGAATATGGTTGCTCCGGCAACACCCAGTTATCTGAAGTGGTCTTGGACTGCCATCACATTCGACCAGTCCGATCACCCTACGCACATTGCCACCCCTGGGAGGCAAGCTTTGGTGGTCGACCCAGTTGTCGAAGGCACTCGACTGACCAAAGTCCTGATGGATGGTGGCAGTGGCCTGAACATATTGTATGCTGAAACATTGAAAGGAATGGGCATTCTGATGTCCAGGCTCAGTACCAGTAACATGAGCTTCCACGGAGTCATTCCTGGGAAGAAATCTGAATCACTCGGCCATATCGCTCTTGATGTGGTTTTCGGTGATTCAAAGAATTACCGCAAGGAAAAGTTGTCATTCGAGGTTGTGGACTTCCAAAGTGCTTATCATGCCATTTTGGGCAGGCCAGCTTACGCACGCTTCATGGCTCGACCATGTTATGTGTATCTCAAATTGAAGATGCCTGGTCCCAAAGGTGTGATCACTGTTACAGGCAATCGGAAGAAGGCAGAAGAGTGTTTTCAGAAAGGCTCAAAGATTGCTGACGCTCAGATGGTAGTTGTTGAGCTGCAAGAGTACCAGAAGACTGCTGATCCAAGTGAATTGCTACGAGCCAAGAAGCCTGCTTCAGAATCTGCTTTTCAGTCGTCCGGTGAAACAAAGCCAGCCCACATTCACCCGACCGACCCCGATGCTGCCCCGACTCACATCTCAACGACGCTCGACTCCAAATAGGAAGAAGCGCTCATCCTGTTCCTCCGTGAGAACTGGGACATCTTCGCATGGAAGCCTTCTGACATTCCTGGAGTTCCCAGGGGGCTGGCTGCGCACCGTCTATGAGTCGACCCGAAGTTCAAGCCTGTGAAAGAACATCTTCGACGGTCCGCCGTCCAGAATAGGAAAGCTATTGGCGAGGAGGTGGCTCGGCTCTTAGCAGCGGATTTCATCCGAGAGATTTACCACTCCGAGTGGCTCGCCAATGTTGTCATGGTCCCCAAGAAGGACAAGTCACTTCGCATGTGCATTGACTTTAAACATATCAATCGGGCCTGCCCGAAAGATCATTTCCCTCTCCCCCGCATTGACCAGGTAGTCGACTCGACCGCGGGGTGTGAGCGTTTGTCTTTTCTAGATGCTTATTCAAGGTACCATCAGATCCGTCTGTATGGACCCGACGAGATCAAAACGGCTTTCATCACCCCATTCGGGTGCTTCTGTTACATCACCATGCCCTTCGGCCTCAAGAATGCTGGAGCCACGTTCATGAGGATGATTCAGAAGTGTTTGCTCACTCAGATCAGTCGGAATGTAGAAGCATACATGGATGATATTGTGGTTAAGTCACGGAAAGGTTCCGACCTACTGACTGACCTTGCCAAAACCTTTGCTAACCTCAGGAGATATGATATCAATCTCAATCCATCAAAGTGCACATTCGGAGTTCCAGGTGGAAACTTACTCGGTTTCCTCGTTTCCGAACGAGGAATCGACGCCAATCCCGAGAAAGTTGGCACCATACTCCGGATGAAGCGCCCTGTGCATGTACACGATGTCCAGAAGCTTACAGGTTGCTTGGCCACTCTAAGTCGATTCATTTCTCATCTCGGTGAAAAGGCGTTGCCTCTTTACCGACTGATGAAGAAGTCTGACAAGTTCGAGTGGACTCCAGAAGCTGATGCAGCGTTCGCAGAGCTTAAAGCTCTGCTCTCCACCCAGCCGGTGCTTGCTGCCCCAATCAGTAAAGAGCCTCTGCTGCTTTACATTGCGGCCACGAGACAAGTTGTCAGTACAGTACTTACGGTCGAGCGGGAAGAAGAAGGAAAGGCCTTCAGAGTTCAGCGCCCAGTATATTACGTGTCTGAAGTTTTGACTCCTTCGAAGCAAAGATATCCCCATTACCAGAAGCTTGTATATGGGATTTACATGACCACGAAGAAGGTTGCACACTACTTCTCTGACCATTCCATTACAGTCGTCAGCGACGCTCCACTGTCAGAGATTTTGCACAACAGAGGTGCAACTGGTCGAGTGGCGAAGTGGGCGATTGAATTCCTTCCCCTAGATATCAAGTTTGAAGCAAAGAAGGCTATCAAGTCCCAAGCAATTGCAGATTTCGTCGCCGAGTGGATTGAACAGCAGCTTCCGACTCAAGTTCACTCGGAGCACTGGACCATGTTCTTCGATGGATCTAAGATGCTGAATGGTTCCGGTGCTGGGGTAGTATTGGTCTCCCCCCGAGGAGATAAGCTCAGATATGTTCTCCAGATTCACTTCGATTCCTCCAATAATGAAGCAGAATATGAAGCACTCTTGTATGGGTTGCGCATGGCCATTTCACTCGGCGTCCGGCGCCTCATGGTCTATGGCGACTCAGATTTGGTGGTTAATCAGGTGATGAAGGAGTGGGACGTCAGAAGCCCAGCTATGACTGGCTACTGCAACGCAGTAAGAAAGTTAGAAAAGAAATTCGAGGGGTTAGAGCTTCATCACATCCCCCGACTGAAAAATCAAGCAGCTGATGATCTGGCAAAGATAGGCTCCAAGAGAGAAGCCATTCCCAACAATGTGTTTTTGGAGCACATCCGCTCGCCGTCGGTCCAGGAGGATCCTTTACAGAAGAAGCCCCGCAACCGAAAAGTGCCACAGATCCGACTGAAGTCGAAATTCCTGCTGTGGTCGACCTAGTCATGGAGGTCTTGGCTATCACTCCCGACTGGACGATACCATACATCGTGTATATCTTGAGGAAAGAACTTCCAGAGGACGAAGAAGAGGCTCGACAGATCATCCGTCGATCTAAAGCTTTCACAGTCATAAAAGGACAGTTGTATAGAGAAAGCACAACTGGAATCGGTCAGAAGTGCATAACGCCAGAAGAAGGTCAGATGATCCTTGATGATATCCACTCGGGGACCTGTGGTCACCATGCGTCCTCTCGGACCATTGTGGCCAAAGCATACCGAGCGGGTTTTTTCTGGCCCAGGGCAAACGAAATGGCGAAAGAGATAGTCGACAAGTGTGAAGGCTGCCAGTTCTACTCCAACATGTCGCACAAGCCAGCATCAGCTCTGAGGACCATTCCACTCGTCTGGCCCTTCGCTATTTGGGGACTGGACATGGTTGGTCCACTGAGAACAGACAGGAGCGGATTCACACATGTGCTTGTGGCAGTCGACAAGTTTACCAAATGGATTGAAGCCAAGCCTATCAAAAATCTTGATGCTAGCACTGCTATCAGTTTCGTCAGAGAGTTGATATTCAGATACGGGGTCCCACATAGCATCATCACTGACAATGGGTCAAACTTTGATTCAGACAAGTTCAGAGCTTTTTGCGCCTCTCAAGGCACACGAGTCGACTACGCATCGGTCGCGCATCCCCAGTCGAATGGACAGGCTGAAAGAGCAAATGGTCTAATTCTCAAAGGACTGAAGCCTCGACTGATGCGTGATCTCAAGCACGCAGCAGGCGCTTGGGTCTACGAGCTTCCGTCAGTTTTGTGGGGACTGAGGACCACCCCGAACCGGTCGACTGGAAGAACGCCGTTCTTTCTGGTTTACGGGGCCGAAGCCGTCCTGCCGAGCGATCTACTTCACAACGCCCCCAGAGTCAAGCTTTATAACGAAGACGAAGCAAAGCAAGCCCGGCAAGACGCAGTCGACCTCCTAGAGGAGGAGAGGGAAATGGCTATGATCAGATCGACCATCTATCAGCAAGACTTGCGTCAATTCCATGCCAGAAATGTGAAGAGCCGAGCCTTCCAAGAAGGAGATTTGGTCCTCCGAGTGGATCAGCAGAAACCACACAAACTTGCTCCTACTTGGGAAGACCCTTCATCGTCACCAGAGTCCTCCACAATGGAGCATATCACCTCTACAATGTTGATCGCCAGATCGACGAGCCACGATCTTGGAATGCGGAACTGCTCCGCCCCTATTACACTTGAGTTCTCCCTTGGACGAGATGTAATAAGAAAAAATTTCTGCAGTTTATTTTTACCAAAGAAAAGAGTGTTCCAATAATTGCTGTCACTTTTGTTTGCATACGAAATCCCCCAGTGGGTGACTTAGCTGCGAATCCGTTCCGCCTAAGTTTGAAAAATCCTACCGAGTGGAGAGCTAGACTCCCACTCGGGGGCTTAGCTGCAGCCCAGTGCTTGCCTAAGTGTTCAAAAATCCTACCGAGTGGAGAGCTAGATTCCCACTCGGGGGCTTAGCTGCAGCCCAGTGCTTGCCTAAGTGTTCAAAAATCCTACCGAGTGAGAGCAACCTCCCACTCGGGGGCTTAGCTGCAGTCCAGTACTCGCCTAAGTTCTCCCACTTAGAGACTTAGCTGCAGTCAGGCACTCGCCTAAGTTTGAAAAAAATCCTACCGAGTGGAGAGCAAACCTCCCACTCGGGGGCTTAGCTGCAGTCCAGTACTCGACTAAGTTCTCCCACTTAGAGACTTAGTTGCAGTCAGGCACTCGCCTAAGTTTGAAAAATCCTACCGAGTGGAGAGCAAACCTCCCACTCTGGGGCTTAGCTGCAGTCCAGTACTCGACTAAGTTCTCCCACTTAGAGACTTAGCTGCAGTCAGGCACTCGCCTAAGTTTGAAAAAATCCTACCAAGTGGAGAGCAAACCTCCCACTCGGGGGCTTAGCTTCAGTCCAGTACTCGACTAAGTTCTCCCACTTAGAGACTTAGCTGCAGTCAGGCACTCGCCTAAGTTTGAAAAAATCCTACCGAGTGGAGAGCAAACCTCCCACTCGTGGGCTTAGCTGCAGTCCAGTACTCGACTAAGTTCTCCCACTTAGAGACTTAGCTGCAGTCAGGCACTCGCCTAAGTTTGAAAAAATCCTATCGAGTGGAGAGCAATCCTCCCACTCGGGGGCTTAGCTGCAGTCCAGTACTCGCCTAAGTTCTCCCACCTAGATACTTAGCTGCAGTCAGGCACTCGCCTATGTTTGAAAAAATCCTACCAAGTGGAGAGCAATCCTCCCACTCGGGGGCTTAGCTGCAGTCCAGTACTCGCCTAAGTTCTCCCACCTAGAGACTTAGCTGCAGTCAGGCACTCGCCTAAGTTTGAAAAAATCCTACCGAGTGGAGAGCAATCCTCCCACTCGGGAACTTAGCTGCAGCCCAGTGCTCACCTAAGTGTTTAAAAATCCCACCGAGTGGCGAGCAAACCTCCCACTCGGGGGCTTAGCTGCAGCCCAGTGCTCGCCTAAGTGTTCAAAAATCCTACCGAGTGGAGAGCAAACCTCCCACTCGGGGGCTTAGCTGCAGCACAGTGCTCGCCTAAGTACAGGACACAACCCAATCCACAAGGACGACGAGGCGCAAGTAGACTGCTACCTTCTCCTTCGGAGTTGCACCGCAAATACAAGGTTATTCTGAGTGAAGATCAAGTTCCACTCGACGAATCAAATCATGAAGATATTCAACGAGAAATCAAGATCAGATAAAGCCTAAAAGGTCCCAGACCTCAGATCAAAGTACTCGAGCCCTCGGCTCGGCGGAGTTTAACGGTTACAAATCCACTTGGCATTCCGAGGCAAATTCAAAGTGAAGCATAAAAGTTTTTCATTCCTCAGGAGGAGGACTGGAAGGGGCGACGAACTCATCCAAGTCGATCCCGTCTGCAATGCGAGTGGCAGCAGCAATGAAAGTCTCCATGAAGTCTTGAAAGTTGTGCTTCCTGGTATTGGCAACTTGGATGGCGGCCAGCTTTTCTTCTCGTGCCTCCTTGCAATGGACGCGGACCAGAGACAGAGCGACATCAGCACCACATCTAGCAGAAGATTTCTTCCATTCCGCCACTCGACCTGGGACTTCATTAAGTCGAGCCATCAGGGACTCGAGGTCGTTCTGAAGCGTCGTCCCAGGCCAGAGTGGTGTGTCGATCCGCGACATCGCAACCTTTAGTCGAGCAAGATAGTCAACCACGCTGGCAATACGAGACTCCAGACGGAGCACGTTCATTGCAGCCTCGTCCTTCACAAGGGAGTTAGCAGGGTCCAAGCCTGGCAACACTTGACCGGTCTCCTCTTCAAAGTTCTAACAGAATTCTGCAAACACGATTCAAGAATAAGACAGTGAACCTACACAGACTTGGTAACTGCAAGACAGTCGGGGCAGAGTAATTACCTTCGGGCACGACGAACAGCTTCTTGGCGAGTCCATCAAGATAAGCCTCCAGATCGTTCCTCTTCCCCGCCAGCTCACCTGCCTTGTCGTGCAGAGCCACGTTGTCGTTCTTCAGTCGGCTGACCTCTTGATTGGCTACCTCGAGAGCAGCTTTCAGTCTGGAGTTCTCCTGCTCAAGAGCTCCGACCGAGGCCATTTTCTCTTCAGCAAGCCTCGTTTTGTCCAAGACCTCCTTCTGTGCCTCTGCAAGATCTTGATCCTTCTTCTTCAGATCTTCCTCTAGTTTATCTCCGGCGCGTCGAGTGAAATCAACATAAAGAATGGACAAGAAAGAAAAGCCACTCGTCAAGAATGGAGAACCTCACCAGCCATACCTTTTGCTTCTTCTTGCGCCTTCTTCAAATTCTCCTGAGCAAGCTTCAAGTTAAGGTTGAGCTGGATCTACTGATTCTCCAACTCAGTATAGCGAGCTACAAGTTTGCAGGATTTCTATAAAAAGAAAAATCAGTCGACAAATGTCCAAAATAAGTTGCTTCCGAGTAACTAAGAGACAATGATGACGTTTCTAAGACTACAGCCGAATCAAGAACATTCGACAATAGTCTCGGGGACTACACCCAGTGGGTGCACTCAGCGTGCCCCCACTGTAAAAAAAAGTCGACTGCCCGCAGTCGACCGGATACAGCCCCATTCGACATGGCCTGACCAGACCGAGTGAAGAAATACAGCTACATCAACACAATATAAAGACTACAGTCGACTGCCAGCAGTCCACCGTAGTCTCGGGGACTACACCCAGTGGGTGCACTTAGCGTGCCTCCACTCGTCCAAGAATTGGCAGACACACCCAGTGGGTGTACAGATACAAAGATCTTCGGAAAAGAGGTTCTTCAAACAGCATATCATGAACTGACCAAGTGTTGAGTCGACTGACCTGGACGTTACTCTGAAGAGCCGAACTTGCATCGTAAGCTGCTTGGCTGGCCTCCCGAGCCACCTTCACTTGCTCCATCATGATCCCCGCCTGGCGTATAGCCTCTTTTGCAGCAGCCGCTTGGTCCTCAGGGACGGGGTATGCGGCAAAAAGCAAAGATGGATCCGTAGTCGACGTCGAGGGCCGCACACTCGTCAGAGGAATGGCGAAAGTCACAGAAGCCCGAGTTGTGTCACCACCGTCCCGAGCTACGGCCTCAGACGCCGGAGCGGATTGGGGGGTCTTGTCAGCCGACGCCCTCTTGTTCCTCCTCACTCTCAGCGGTTCGTTGTCGTCGTCATCCGGGAGGTCGATAACATGAGGAGGAGCTACAAGGAAAACGTTCAATCGACCAGAGTTGCAATAAATGTTCAGTCGACTCAAAGCGGAACGTCAGTAATCGTACCAGGGTTGGAGGTAACAGCATCCTCCATCTCTTGGTCGTCGTCCTTGGCGGAGATCTCAGAAGTAGCAGCGCTGCAAATCTCGAAAGTCAGTCACTTGGCTCAATGAATCGATCGAGGGTCTATCCACGGTCGACAAAGGAAAGCAGGTTTTGTTATTACCCGGAAATGGTAGGGATAGCCATCTTCATCTTGGGCAGAGCCTTGGGCGGCTTGGACGGCGTCGCGCGTGGGTGCTTGGGAGCCTTCCCAGTCGGCGTAGGAGAAGAGGCCCGAGGGCGTTTCGACGACTGCCCAACGGGAGCAGTCGCCTTGCCGCGTTCCCGCGCTGGATCGCGTGTGAGCTTGGATTGCCCCTCCGGGCGGGGGGGTTCAACCTCCTCCTCCTCCTCTTCACTGGAGTCGACATTGTCGTCTCCCTCTCCTTCACCGTCGGACTCCCACTCGCCTTGGTCATCTCCACTCTCACCTCCGCTCGCCTCCCCTTCCTCAGTTGGCTCCTGTGCCCCGTTGGGCGTCGAGTACATCTCGGTAGTCGCCTGGAAAACAACAGACAAGACAAAGGTCAATCGACCTACTCAAAGAAGACCAATGAAGAAAACAAGATCTCAGTCGGGAGCATAAAGTCAGACCTGATCCACTTCATATGAGTTGTCGAATGGAACAACCCTCCTGGCTCCTCGGGGGTTGTCTTTGTTCCCCGTGATGCTCGACAGCCACCCCTCCAGCATCTCGTCAGTGACCTCCTTTGGGTGGACCCGAGTGGTGTCGTCGAGACCCGAGTACAACCACATCGGGTGGTCACGATCCTGGAGCGGTCGAATGCGCCTCCGGAGGAAGACCTCCAGCAAGTCCATACCAGTGACGCCCTCACGGACAAGCTCAACCACTCGACCAGCCAACACTTTGACTTGGGCCTTTTCCTCCGGCGTCACTTTCAGAGAAGCAGGTTTTTCAGCTCGGTTGAGAGAGAAAGGGGGAAGACCAGTCAACTGTCCTGGGGTCGCCTAGTCTTGATAGTAGAACCAGGTCGCTTGCCAACCGCGGACCGACTTCGGGAAGGTGATAGATGGAAAACAACTCTTTCCCCTCGTCTGGATCGCCAGGCCCCCGCACAGCTGGATCACCTGCATCCTTTCGTCACTTGACTTGGCCTTCTTGACCGATTGGGAACGGCAGGTAAAGATGTGCTTGAAGAGTCCCCAATGGGGGCGGCAACCCAAGAAACCCTCACACATGGAGATGAAAGCAGCAAGGTATACGATGGAGTTGGGAGTGAAGTGGTGGAGCTGCACTCTGAAGAAGTTCAGGAAGCTCCCGAAAAAAGGGTGGGGCGGCAGAGAAAACCCGCGGTCGACATGGGTGGCTAGGAGCACGCACTCACCGTCGCGGGGTTGAGGTTCGATCTCTCTCCCCGGGAGACGCGCAGCTTCGTGGGGAATGACTCCCCCCTCGACCATGTCGTCGAGATCTTCTTGCCGGATCACCGACGACATCCAATCGCCCTGGATCCAGCCTCGGGGCAGAGCAGACCTTGAGGAGGATCCGCCCCGAGCAGACCTCTTCCCCTTTCCCTGCGCCGCCGCCTTCTTCGCGCGCTCCAGAGCGGATGTCTTGTCCTTCACCATCGTCGCCGGCAAATCTTGCATAGGCCTGCAGCGCTAAGGTGAGAGCGGAGGTGGCAGAGGAACTTGCGAAGGGAGAGAGGAAGAAGAAAGCACACTGTTTGGAAACCCCGAGCCGGCGACTGATAAGAGGCCGCTCCCGAGTGGCTGACTAGTAGGCCCAGGCTATCCAGTCAAATCCCGCAGCAGACACGCGCACAATACGTGGCGAAAAGGTGGCGCGGCAATCGAGGAGCTTCCGCTTTATCGCTTCTGATTACTGTGGCCGCTCCCGTCTCGCGCGCTTCTCGAAATCCGAATCCCACGACATCCACAGGCTGCAGAACAACTTGTCAAAACAGAAGACCCCGCTCGCGCCGACACTCGGTATGTCACAAGTAAAGAAATTCGCTCGACGAAAGGCCTGGAATGGATCAAGGCGACTGAAAGAGGTTGATGACGTCATCCGTGACGGTTGACCCAAAACAAGGCACTCATGTAGCCCTAAGAACTAGTCGGAAAGATCCCCAACTCTTTCCCCACTCTAACCTCGATCCATTCGGGGGCTAATGATGAAGCTATGTACCTAGGGTAGGGGCACGGACCTGTCCAAAAGAGCCCTACCCAAGGACATCCCTAGAAGAAGTCACCTTTCAATCGACTTGAAGGTATCCCACTCGACGGGTTCAAGACACTCGACCAAGAAGCTATCACTCGACCATGAAGCCAACCACTTGACTGCCAGGAGGCTTAAAGTCACTCCGCAGGCAAACGATCGGCTATTAAGTAGTCTTTATGGTCATTATGGCACTTTATCAGGGGCGTTACCAGTAACGCCCAACCTTAAATGTACCTTAAACTCTGCATTACTGAGGGCAGGAGAGGACCGGCGAACTCTATATAAGCCACCCCCCTCCTCAGTATGAAGGGTTCGCACCCCTGTTATTCATACACACATAATCCAATCGACCGCCTCCGGGCACCGAGACGTAGGGCTGTTACTTCCTCCGAGAAGGGCCTGAACTCGTAATCCTCATGTGTTTACAACTTCCCAATAGCTGAGATCTAGCCTCTCCATACACCCCCCCTTCATCACTGTCAGAGTTAGAACCACGACACCTGGCGCCCGCCTGGTGACGTGCGTCATGGCTCACATCATGAGGGCCTCGTGAGGTTTGCCCCGCCTTGATATCTCTGCTCCTCGTGAGCCTGCCTGGCTAGGCTACTCTAGAGGAGGTCTTGCGCCGTCTGCCTCGCGAGGCTTGGACCCTCGCGAGGGTCTTGGATGCCTTGTTGATGAGTATGGGCCGTATGGCCTGCTGGCTTAGCCACGCCGTGGGCCGCAGGCAGGCAAGTTTGGGGACCCCCGTTCCCAGAACGCCGACACATACATACTGATGTATGTGGTCCAATGAATATTGAGGCTCGCTGCGGGTATCATTATTTTCCCACATTCACAGATGATTTGAGCAGATATGGGTATATCTAATTAATGAAAGATAAGTCTGAAACATTTGAAAAGTTCAAAGAATTTCAGAGTGAAGTGGAAAATCGTCGTAACAAGAAAATAAAGTTTTTACAATCTGATCGTGGAGGAGAATATTTGAGTTACAAGTTTGGTCTACATTTGAAACAATGCAGAATAGTTTCGCAACTCACGCCACCCGGAACACCATGATGTAATGGTGTGTCTAAACGTCATAATCATACTTTACTAGATATGGTGCGATCTATGATGTCTCTTACTGATTTACCGCTATCATTTTGGGATTATGCTTTAGAGACAGCTGCATTCACGTTAAATAGGGCACCATCAAAATCCGTTGAGATGACGCCTTATGAATTGTGGTTCGGCAAGAAACCAAAGTAGTCATCTCTTAAAGTTTGGGGCTGCGATGCTTATGTGGAAAAGCTTCAAAGCTCGAACCCAAATCGGAGAAATGTGTCTTCATAGGATACCCAAAAGAAACTATTGGGTACACCTTCTATCACAGATCCGAAGGCAAGACATTTGTTGCTAAGAATGGATCCTTTCTAGAGAAGGAGTTCTGTCGAAAGAAGTGAGTGGGAGGAAAGTAGAACTTGATGAGGTAACTGTATCTGCTCCCTTATTGGAAAGTAGTTCATCATAGAAACCGGTTCCTATGACACCTACACCAATTAGTGAGGAAGCTAATGGTGATGATCATGAAACTTCAGATCAAGTTACTACCGAACCTCGTAGGTCAACCAGAGTAAGATCCGCACCAGAGTGGTACGGTAATCCTATTCTGGAAGTCATGTTACTTGACCATGATGAACCTATGAACTATGAAGAAGCAATGGTGAGCCCAGATTCCCCAAAATGGCTTGTGCTCATGACATCTGAGATGGGATCCATGTATGAGAACAAAGTATGGACTTTGGTTGACTTGCCCGATGATCGACAAGCCATCGAGAATAAATGGAACTTCAAGAAGAAGACTGGCACTGACGGTAATGTTACTGTCTACAAAGCTCGACTTGTTGCGAAAGGTTTTGGACAAGTTCTAGTGGTTGAATACGATGAGACTTTCTCACCCGTAGCGATGCTTAAGTATGTTCGAATCATGTTAGCATTTGCCGCATTTTATGATTATGAAATTTGGCAAATGGATGTCAAAACTGCATTCCTGAATGGATTTCTGGAAGAAGAATTGTATATGATGCAGCCTGAAGGTTTTGTCGATCCAAAGGGTGCTAACAAAGTGTGCAAGCTCCAGCGATCCATTTATGGACTGGTGCAAGCCTCTCGGAGTTGGAATAAACGTTTTGACAGTGTGATCAAAGCATATGGTTTTATACAGACTTTTGGAGAAGCCTGTATTTACAAGAAAGTGAGTGGGAGCTCTGTAGCATTTCTAATATTATATGTGGATGACATATTGTTGATTGTAAATGATATAGAATTTCTGGATAGCATAAAAGAATACTTGAACAAGAGTTTTTCAATGAAAGACCTGGGAGAAGCTGCTTATATATTGGGCATCAAGATCTATAGAGATATGTCAAGACGATTAATTGGACTTCACAAAGCACATACCTTGATAAATTTTTGAAGAAGTTCAAAATGGATCAAGCAAAGAAAGGGTTCTTTCCTGTGTTACAAGGTGTGAAGTTGAGTAAGACTCAATGCCCGACCACTGTAGAAGATAGAGAAAAAAATGAAAAGTGTTACCTATGCTTCAGCCATAGGCTCTATCATGTATGCAATGCTGTGTACCAGACCTGATGTGTGCCTTGCTATTAGTTTAGCAGGGAGGTACCAAAGTGATCCAGGAGTGGATCACTGGACAACGGTCAAGAACATCCTGAAATACCTGAAAATGACTAAGGATATGTTTCTCGTTTATGGAGGTGACAAAGAGCTCGTCATAAATGGTTACGTCGATGCAAGTTTTGACACTGATCCGGACGATTCTAAATCGCAAACCGGATACGTATTTATATTCAAGGGTGGAGCTGTTAGTTGGAGCAGTTCTAAACAAAGCGTCGTGGCGGGATCTACGTGTGAAGCGGAGTACATAGCTGCTTCGGAAGTAGCAAATGAAGGAGTCTGGATGAAGGAGTTCATATCCGATCTAGGTGTCATACCTAGTGCATCGGGTCCAATGAAAATCTTTTGTGACAATACGGGTGCAATTGCCTTGGCAAAGGAATCCAGATTTCACAAAAGAACCAAGCACATCAAAAGAAGCTTCAATTCCATCTGGGATCAAGTCCAAGTGGGAGACATAGAGATTTGCAAGAGACATACAGATATGAATATTGCAGACCCATTGACTAAGCCTCTTCCACGAGCAAAACATGATCAGCACCAAGACTCCATGGGTGTTAGAATCATTACTGTGTAATCTAGAATATTGACTCTAGTGCAAGTGGGAGACTGAAGAAAATATGCCCTAGAGGCAATAATAAAGTTATTATTTATTTCCTCATATCATGATAAATGTTTATTATTCATGCTAGAATTGTATTAACCAGAAACATAATACATGTGTGAATACATAGACAAACATAGTGTCGCTAGTATGCCTCTACTTGACTAGCTCATTGATCAAAGATGGTTGAGTTTCCTAGCCATAGACATGAGTTGTCATTTGATCAACGGGATCACATCATTAGGAGAATGATGTGATTGACATGACCCATTCCGTCAGCTTAGCACTTGATTGTTTAGTTTATTGCTATTGCTTTCTTCATGACTTATACATGTTCCTATGACTATGAGATTATGCAACTCATGATTACCGGAAGAACACTTTGTGTTCTACCAAACGTCACAACATAACTGTGTGATTATAAAGGTGCTCTACGGGTGTCTCCGATGGTGTTCGTTGAGTTGGCATAGATCGAGAATAGGATTTGTCACTCCGATTGTCGAAGAGGTATCTCTAGACCCTCTCGTTAATGCACATCACCATAAGCCTTGCAAGCAATGTGACTAAATGAGTTAGTTATGGGATGATGCATTATAGAACAAGTAAAGAGACTTGCCGGTAACGAGATTGAACTAGGTATTGAGATACCGACGATCGAATCTCGGGCAAGTAACATACTGATGACAAAGGGAATAACGTATGTTGTTATGCGGTTTGACCAATAGAGATCTTCGTAGAATATGTAGGAACCAATATGAGCATCCAGGTTCCGCTATTGGTTATTCACCGGATACGTGTCTCGGTCATGTCTACATAGCTCTCGAACCCGTAGGGTCCGCACACTTAAAGTTCTGTGATGATCGGTATTACGAGTTTTTGTGTTTTGATGTACCGAATGTAGTTCGGAGTCCCGTATATGATCACGGACATGACGAGGAGTCTCGAAATGGTCGATACGTAAAGATCGATATATTGGATGACTATGTTCGGACACAGAAGTGTTTTGGGAGGTTTCGAACATATACCGGAGTACCGGGGGGTTACCGGAACCCCCTGGGGAGTATATTGGGCCTAATGGGCCTTAGTGGGTGAAGAGGAGGGGCGGCCAGGGCAGCCGCTCGCCCCCTCCCCCTCTAGTTCGAATTGGACAAGGAGGGGGGGCGCCCCCCTTTCCTTCTCTTCTTCTCTCCTTTCCTCTCCTACTCCTACTCCTACTTGGAAGGGGGGAGTCCTACTCCCGGTGGGAGTAGAACACCTCATGGGGCGCACCATAGGAGGCCGGCCCCCTCCCCCTCCTCCACTCCTTTATATAGGGGAGGGGGGCACCCCTTGGAGACACAACAATTCATCATT
The DNA here is from genome assembly GCF_018294505.1 of Triticum aestivum. Taxonomy (NCBI): domain Eukaryota; kingdom Viridiplantae; phylum Streptophyta; class Magnoliopsida; order Poales; family Poaceae; genus Triticum; species Triticum aestivum. Next base: position 199,010,617 of record NC_057803.1, on the reverse strand, counting down.
GATCTTTTAGCCGTGTGTGGTGCCCCCCTCCACCATAATCGACCTCGGTCATATTGTAGTGGGGCTTAGGCGAAGCCCTGCATCGGTAGCTTCATCAACACCGTCACCATGCCGCCGTGCTGACGAAGCTCTTCCCAGAAGCTCTACTAGATCGTGAGTTTGCGAGACGTCACCGAGCTGAACGTGTGCTGAACGCGGAGGTGCCGTACGTTCGGTACTGAGGATCGGTCGATTGTGAAGACATACGACTACATCAACCGCGTTGTCATAACGCTTCCGCTTACGGTCTATGAGGGTACATAGACGACACTCTCCCCTCTTGTTGCTATGCATCACCATGATCTTGCATGTTGCGTAGGAATTTTTTTGAAATTACTACGTTCCCCAACACGTGGACTAAGCTAGAATTTGCAAACATTTTACTCAACATGAGAAGACAAGGTAATATGGGCTCTTTGTTATATCAACAATTATGCATATGAGAGCCGCTCAACATTTTCATTGTGGTCTTCTCCTCGGTACAACTCGAATAAAAAGAAAAGAAATTCAGAGAAACAAACATAAATATTTTTGGAGTTTTTGGTTTTCTTGAACAAGCAAATAAAAGGAAAAAGCAAAAACAAGAAAAATTATTTACATGGGAAAACTCCCAACAAGCAAAAGAAGAACAAGGAAACCTTTTTGGGTTTTCTTTTTAGTGCTACAACTAACTTGTCTAGAAAGAAAAATAAAAAAGAAGGAGGAAATATTTTTGAATTTTCTCAAAGTTTTTCAAACACACAAGAAGAAAGCGAGAAAATAAATTTAACATGGATGATACAATAAGAAAGTGTGGACACCGACAACTGGAATGAAATGTGTGAACATGAATGTAATGTCGGTGGGAATATGTACTCCCCCAAGCTTAGGCTTTTGTCCTAACTTGGTAATCAGTCAGTAGCCTGGATAGTAGTCGGAGTGGTAGCTCACGAAGGCTCTTGGTGCAGATGCCTCGGCCTGCCGTGCTTCCTCAACTGCCATGTTGTGGGCTCATGCCTCGCTCTCAAGAACAAAATACCTTCCCTTGCTGTGATAATCAAAGAGAGCAGGCGCAGGGAAAAATGTGTACACTATAGTTTCTTGGTTAAACAACAATTTATAGGTGTAATTATGAATATCTCCTTTAAGGATCTTATGATGTTTCATAGCATCAAAGTCTAAATACTGCATGGGTAGAATAGGATTATAGGGCAAAGGTAAAACACCCAGCTCTCTTGCTAAACGCGTGGGATAAATTACACCATAGAAATAGCCACTATTAGCATTGTGTTGCAACCTACGTGCAACAATCACTCCTAGATTATAACTCCTATCACCGGTGAGAGCGGGGTGTATGACGCTCAAGTCTGGAGCACAAAGTGTGCCACAATCTTGTTTGCCTACAATACATTTCCAATTAAATAAAGCAAAGTACTGAATTGCGGGAAAATGAATGCTCTTTATTCTACCTTGCGTTACTCCCCTTGTCTCACTGTAGGAAAGACTAGTCAAGAATGATTGGTACTCAGCCCTTGGTGGTTCGTCAAGTGAACCACAGAATGGAATTTTGCAGTGGTGAGCAAATCTCTCTAGTGATATGGTAAATGAATTTTCATACAGTTTAAATGACACCCTAGACTCACGTGGATGGAATTTAAATCCTTTGACAAATGATTTAGTGAGAGTGTGGTGTTGATTGCACTTAGCTGAAATGTAGGGACCGAGGTCGGCATTGTGAACATATTGCTCAAATTCCTCCTTAATGCCCACACGCACCATATAATCATCTCAAGGCCATAAGCATGTTTTGGTGGCGGCATCTCATACAGAACTTTATACTTGGTTCAAACATAAGACCGACGAGCGGAGCTGTCACTAGAAGATGCCCCGATGACCTCCTTCTCGGTGGGAAATGACACCTATGGGATCACAAGAATCCCTACTACGGTTGCCGGGGCCCGTGGTCGTGAGAAGAGCAGGATTAACAGTAAGCACGAGGATCATTTACCCAGGTTCGGGCCGTGAGGATGCGTAAAACCCTAGTCCTGATTTGGTGGATGTATTGAGTGTTCTTGGGCTCTCGAACTAGCTACGGTGGCTGTGTAGTTCAAAAGAGCCGAATCCCCCTCCAGTACGCCATAGGCCTCCTTTTATAGTCGAAAGGGGCTGCCATAGTGGCACATAGGAGGTGGAAAGGCCTACAGTACTCCGAGCTTATCGCCCGTATTACAAGACAAGACGCATTTAATGCATCGCTTAGGTGTCTCTTAGCTTTATCGGGGACGGGAACGAGGCCAGTCCCGTCCGTCGCTGCTCCTCCTCGCTTCGACACACGCCTAGGTTAGCGATGCATGCAGTGCCATGTAGACAGGCAGGCAGCTGAGGTGGCGCGGTGGTAGGGCCTTCATGAAGGTCTGCACGCCGCCACGCAGGTGCCTGCTGATTTGGCCTAGAAGTCGCATGTTGCCATGTAGGTGCCTGCCCAGCTGGTTGGGCTGGCAGGTGCATGCGAACGGTAGTGGTAGTCTTGGCTAGTATGGGTCTGGCATTGGCCCTGCTGATGCCCTCGGCAAGGGTCTCGCTGGGGGCCCGACAAGGGTCTCTGCTGTGGCGTTGCCATGATCCCCAGCAAGGGTCTTGCCGGGGGCCTTGTTGTCATCCCCGGCAAGGGTCTTGCAAGGGGACTTGTGGACTTCCTCGGCTAGGATCCCACCGAGGGTTGCCGTCTTCTGGTCCTCATCTCATCTTGAGTATTCTCTGTCTTCACAAAGATCTGCATGCCACCATGGAGGTGCCTCCTGAGCCCTGGCCCAACGTGGTTGATGGTGTTGGAGACCGTGGGCTCAAGGGTGGCGCGCTCCGCTGGTGTTGGGCGAGCTGCCCCGACAAGGGTCTTGTCGGGGCCGCTGAGCCTGCCCCGGCAAGGGTCTTGCTGGGGGAACATGCTTCATCCCTCTACTCTTTGTGCTCTTGGCCTTGGTGTTGTCTTGTTTGCGTTGGTGCTTCGGCTTCTCTCTGGCTTCCCTCCTCCGCCCTGCTAAGCGTGGCCGCGACGCATGGCTCTGACCGCCCACACAAAAATAAAGGGGTCAAAAGGAGAGCCCCTACTTTTGTACACCGACAGGAGCCCCCGGGCCTGGGCCATACATAAGCGCGACACATTGTTGGGCTAGGCCCAGAATGGTGCGCGGGCAGGTGGGGCGGATTTTACTGCAGTAACTTCTCGCCCATCATGCTTCCCCATGACCTGCGTTGAACGCGCGACATGGAGGGTCATGCATGACGTGGGGGTCAAGCGTGGGGCGGTTTCCGCACGCATGCGTCAAATCATGGTAAAGAGGTGGCCCGCGCCTTCCCCGTAAAAAGGAAACGGCCGCGGGCACGCTGCTCATTTACCTTCCGTGTCTTCCCCAATCTCAGAGCCGCCGCCCCCTTCCTTCCTCCTTCTTGAGCTCTTGCTTTTGCTTGCCGCCGCTGCATCTCTGCCGTCTTCTGTCTCTTGCTCCCCCAGCCGCCATGGCGCCCAAATCCAGCAAGGGCAAGGGAGTGGCCAAGGATGCCGGAGCGATGGAGCCGCCGAAGTGTGCGTTGGCAGTGCAGCAGACGCAGCTCGCCTACTTCCCCTCGACGGTCGACGTGTTCGAGCTCTGGAACAACTTCAAGCCCCTGTGGGGGTGCAAGACGGGGGGGGGGGGAGACTGGGCATCCATCCACACGTGTCGTCCCCGCCAGCTGCGCCAAGGCCGCCCCGAATCGGTATCCGTTTTTCGTCGACTACTTCTCTTGCGGCCTCTGCCCTCCTTTCTCCGATTTCTTCAATGATGTCATGCACACATTTGGCTTCCACCTTTTGGATTTTATCCCAAATGCCATGGCGTGCATGGCTCTTTTTGCCCACCTTTGTGAGGGCTTCGCCAGAGTCGTCCCCAACACCGCTCTTCTACCACTACTTTCACCCTCGCATCCAGGGGGAGGCGCCATCTCTAGTTGCGTCACCTAGATCCTGAGGACCAAAGGGGCCGCGTACCTAGATGGTGCCCAGAAGGAGAGGTGGGAAGAATGGCGGAGCCAGTGGTGCTGGATCGAGGAGGACGACCCACAGGAGTTCTGCCGGGTTCGCCAAGCCCCGCCGGTTCACAGGCCCGACTGGGGCGACGTCGACGCCCAGGACGACAAGCTCAAGTTCTCCGTCACCCGGATTCTCTACCTCACCGAGGCCGGGCTCACCCTTGAGATGATCTGGGCGGATTTCATCCACCGCCGGATCGCTCCTTTGGATAACAAGGGGAGGCCGGCCTGGCTCTTCACGAATGCGGCGATATCACGACGCTTTTCCCCGGCCTCGACCACAACTTTTCACGATGCTGGCGCACACCCAATGCTGCCAGCGGCTCTTCCAGCTCGACGTGGGCCGCGACGGCAAAGCCGAGAGGTCCGGCAAGGTCGCCAAGGGGCCCTTGTTTGGGTTGCCAGCGGGGGTGGTCCCGCTAAGCAATAACTCGCACAGGAACGACATCATCGCCATGATGCCGGACTGTAACACGCATGGCCCCGTCCCCAACTGGGCCGTGCCATTGGAGGAGCAGGTGTAGGAGTTCTTCGACAATCTGGAGGAGAAGTACGTCCGCGACGAGCCGCGGCTCGTCCGGGACACCACCCAGGCGGAGCTGGACTACATTGCCGCCAGGGCGGCGGAGGCGGAGCTCGCCAGGGAGGCCGACAGCGCCAGCGGCGTGGAGGACAAAGCCGCGGTGGCCTTGGGTCTCCCAGCCCGAGGAGGAAGAGGAAGGCAGCATAAGAGGAGGAGGAGTAAGCACCGTTTCCTTTCGTCATCTTCAACTCCACTGATCGTACTTCTCATCTTGACTTGTTTTCGTATTGCCAGGGATATGGAGACACTGGCCCAGAGGTTGAAGAGGGCCAGGTCTTCGGCGGGCGGCCAACCCCCGACGGGCACCTCTAATGTGTCACTGGTGGTGGTGAGCAGACCGGACAGCAGCCCCCGGCGCAGCCCACAGCGTAAGTTTGCCACTCACTTCCCGTCGACATGTACCAAGGGCATGATCCTTGGTGCTGACCTTGCCGCGATCGCAAGGGGAGGATAGCAGCAGGAGGAGCCCCTAAGGGCTACCCCTAACACACCGCCTCCGTCAACCACACCACCCCGAGGGGCATCCCCGGGAAGGGCGGCCAGCTCTGAGCCCATTTACACGGAGGAGGAGGAGGCAGGCTTGGGCACCGGCGGCTGCACCTCGGCGCCTGATGCTGGTGGAGAGGGGGCCTCTGCTTCCCAGCACGACACGGGTAAGCCACTCGCCTTCCATCCCTTCTATTTTGTTCTTCTTGAATCCTGGTCTTGGCTTCACCCGCCCGTCCGATACCCAGATCCTCTCCTGGCGGACCCGGAGGACCTGGACACCGTTATCGAGGATGTGGCCAAGAATGCCGCGGCGAAGGCCGAGAAGACCGCCGCTGAAGAGGCCGCCAAGGTGCTGCCGAGGACGCCGCCAAGGGGCCTGCCGGGGAGCCTGGCAAGGCTACTGCCGAGGAGGCCGGTAAGGGACCTGCCGGGAAGGCCGGCGAGCCCGTTGCCGAGGAGGAGGGGGCTGATGACCAGCCTTCCTCCTCTACTACCTCTGGCTCCGGTAGTTACCTGAGGGTGAGAGACGATCTCTTCGTCCACCTCCCCGGGTCGTCGAGCTCCGGGGCGCCCATCGAGGGAGAGGTTTTCAATGAAGAGGTGCTTTTCGCCGTTGGGCTCGAGGTTGTTGACAAGCCGAGCGCCACTGGAGATGGTTCTCAGGAGGAGTGGCTTCTCCAGGCCATGCGTGCCAACTTCCGGAAGCTCCAAGCGCTCCACCGCGCCCGCCTGGACAAGGCCAAGTCATGGGCGGCAACGGTGGACAAGGCAGAGGCGGACCTCAAGGTGCGCGTCGCCGATACGCAGAATTGGTTTTGCTAAGCTTGTGAGGAGCTGAAGGTCGCCCAGGGCGAGCTGGCCAAGCACGAGGTGGAGCTCACCATGAAGCAGGCCGATATTGAGAAGGCCTAGGAGACGGCGGAGAGCTTGGCCGCCGTAGCCGAGGCCGCTCGAGCCCAGCACCAGGCCGCACTGAACTCCCAGGAGGAGGACCTTACCGCGCGTGAGGAGAAGCTTGCCACAACGCTCCGCGGCAATGATGAGGAGGTGGAGAAGCTCGTTGCAGAGCGGACCCGGGGGCTGGAGCAAAGGCACAGGGAGGCACTCAATGCCCAGGCCCAGGTTCACGCCAAGAAGGTGAAGGAGCTGGAGGTGGAGCTGGACGGGCTGAAAAAACAGGTCCTGGCGCTGTCCAAGGAGAAGGACACGCTCAACAGCGCCCTGACGGAGGCGCAGGCGGTCCTCAGCAGGGCCGGGGAGCTCTCCGAGGCCAACAACTCGATCAAAGACCTCAGGCTGAAGATGGAGGGTCTCGAGGGAATGTTGTCGGAGAGCAAGGCCCGGGAGGAGACCCTGACCAAGAACCTGGAGACCGAGAAGCAGCTGCGGAAGGACGACGCCCTCGCCCACAAGGAGCACGTGGAGGGCGAGAACCACTGGCTCAATCGCCTCGCCGCTGTTGGCGACAAGGCCACCATGCAGCTGGCTACCATGGGGATACCGGATGTGAGGTACACCCCGGAGCCGAACTTGAGCGCCAAATGCAGCCTGACCCTGTTCTTTGAGAGGGTTGTCGGTGCCTTGAAGCGGCTTCGTGCCAACCGGGCAGCCTCGCTGGTCAATGAGGTCCGGAGGCTTTGCCAGGGTGCCATAACAAAGGTTCTCACCAAGATGGCATACTGGAACCCCAACCTCGACTTCGACGCCACGCTGGACAGCTTGCCGGCGGGTGTGGACCTCGTGGCGCTCAAGGAGCGTATCAAGCCCATCATTAGCCACATCGGTGAAATCGAGAGGGTGGAGGGCCAGCGCCGAGATTAGGCACCCCGTCTCCCACTGTCGCTGCAGGTTCACCACCAAGACAGTTTTTATCTTTAGTTAGATCTGTAGCAACAATTGATGTAATATAACTCTGCAGCACTTTTGGTACAATGCGTGTTATCTTCCTGTTCGATCTTCCCCTTTGTATGTTTACCCTACGTTAAATGGGCAGGCTTGCCGATGCGTAAACCTAGGGCAGCACCTTGAGGACGGATCCTCAAGGGCCTACCGGGTGTGCTTGCTGCCGAGCGAGCCACCTTACCGTTCTCAACACGGCTGCTCGAACTGTCAAGCTTGAGTCAAGTCAGAACCGAGAGCGTTGCCAATTGCGGAAGGCTACCCTGCCACTCTCGACGCGACCGCTTGAGCTGTTGAGCGGACTCGAAACAGAACAAGGGCGTTGCCAATTGCGGAACGGCCCCTTTGCGTGCAGGCTTTCATACATAGGGCAGGACCTCCGAGGACAATAACCTCATATATAAAAAGGAAATTGCTTAAGGTTCCTGTCGCCGCACCGGCGTCCTTCACTCTTGCAGGCGGCATCGTTCCCTTGGCTGTCTTCTTCTCCGGAAGCCATGGCCATGAGGAACTGCTAAGCCGGCTGTTAGCCCAGATTCTCACAACTGCGCCCCCTACCTGGCGGGCCAAAGATGTCAGTGGGAAACGACACCTATGGGATCACAAGAATCCCTACTACGGCTGCCGGGGTGCGGGGTCGTGAGAAGAGCAGGATTAGCAGTCAGCACGAGGATCGTTTACCCAGCTTCGGGCCGCGAGGATGCGTAAAACCCTAGTCCTGCTTTCGTGGATGTATTGAGTGTTCTTGGGCTCTCGAACTAGCTATGGTGGCTGTGTAGTTCAAAAGAGCCGAATCCCCCTCTAGTACGCCATAGGCCTCCTTTTATAGTCGAAAGGGGCTGCCACAGTGGCACACAGGAGGTGGAAAGACCTACAGTACTGCGAGCTGATCGCCCGTATTATAGGACAAGATGCATTTAATGCATCGCTTAGGTGTCCCTTAGCTTTATTGGGGATGGGAACGAGGCCCGTCCCGTCCGTCGCCGCTCCTCCTCGCTTCGACACGCGCCCAGGTTATCGATGCATGCAGTGCCATGTAGACAGGCAGGAAGCTGAGGTGGCGCTGTGCTATGGCCTTCATGAAGGTCCGCGCACTGGCACGCAGGTGCCTGCTGATTTGGCCTGGAAGTCACATGTTCCCACGCAGGCGCCTGCCCAGCTGGTTGGGCTGGCAGCTGCATGCGAACGGCGGTGGTAGTCTTGGCTAGTACGGGTTTGGCAATGGCCCTGCTGATGCCCTCGGCAAGGTCTCGCCGGGGGCCCGCCAAGGGTCTCTGCCGTGGCGTTGCCTTCATCCCTGGCAAGGGTCTTGCTGGGGGCCTTGCTGTCATCCCCGGCAAGGGTCTTGCCAGGGGCCTTGTGGACTTCCTCGGCTAGGATCCCGCTGAGGGTCGCCGTCTTCTGGTCCTCATCTGATCTTGAGTATTCTCTGTCTTCAGAAAGATCTGCATGCCACCATGGAGGTGCCTCCTGAGCCCTGGACCAACGTGGTTGATGGTGTTGGAGACCGTGGGCTCAAGGGTGGCGCGCTCCGCTGGTGTTGGGCGAGCTGCCCCGGCAAGGGTCTTGGCAGGGGAACCTACTTCGTCCCTCTACTCTTTGTGCTCTTGGCCTTGGCGTTGTCTTGTTTGCCTTGGTGCTCCGGCTTCTCTCTGGCTTCCCTCCTCTGCCCTGCTAAGTGTGGCCGCGACACGTGGCTCTGACCGACCGCGCACAAGTAAAGGGGTCAAAAGGAGAGCCCCTACTTTTGTACACCGACACTCCTCCTCCAAGAACTCCTTCCAAAGAGGTTCATCATGTTCGCGTACAATTTTCTAAAAAAATGGGTGACAAATTTGTCAACAAAACTTCACAAGATTGATAGCAACTACTCATAAGGATACATAGAGGTCATAGAAAGCATTCAAACTACTTAGAAATCCAAGAATTCAACATGCAAGCTCATCTACAGCAGCACCAAGAGTAGCTAATTATTCAAAACATAAACCACTAAAACAAAAACTAATTGGACAAACGGAGGAGTCACATACCAAGCAACAGTCCCCCGAAATAGTTTCAGAAATGGAGCTTCGAGCAAAGAGATCGAAATCCGCGGGTGTGAGAGCAAGAACACGGGAGAGAGAGCAATGGTGATTTTTTCTGAAGGTAGGTGATGATGTGGTATGAAGAGATAAGTGAGGGGCCCACATGGGGACCACAACCCACCAGGGCGCGCCTGGGGGTCCTGGCGTGCCCATGTGGGTTGTGCCCACATGGTGCACCTCCCTTTGATGTTATTTGCACCAAAAATTCTTAAATATTCAGAAAAAATCATATTAAATTTTCAGAGCATTCTGAGAACTTTTATTTTTGGGTCATTTTTTATTGCATGGGAAATTCAGAAAACAGACAGAACATGGCATTTTATTTTATTTAACTAATAAATACAGGAAACAAAAGATAGGGACAGAAGATAGTGCTTACTAAATTCATCAATTTCATACCTCTAAAAAATGGTCCATTAATAAGGTTGATCAAGTCTTATTAACAACCACTTTCGACTAGCATGAAACCGAAGAACTTTCGTAAATCACTAGGTTACCACAATGGGGATATGAATGTCCCCAACAATAAGCATCTCATATTTCTTTTTGGCAGTCGGCAAAGGTAGTTGAAAACTTCCAATAGTGATTGTCAGAGATTTTTCAATAACATTAATACCATTCACTTGGAATTGTTTCTTCGGAAATTGCACCGTATGCTCATTACCATTGATATGAAAAGTGACCTTGCTTTTATTGCAATCAATAATAACCCGTGAAGTATTCAAGAAGGGCCTACCAAGGATAATCGACATGTTGTCGTCCTCGGGCATCTCAAGTATAACAAAGTCAGTCAAAATAGTAACATTAGCAACAACAACGGGTACATCCTCACAAATACCGGTAGGTATGGCAGTTGATTTTTCAACCATTTGCAAAGATATTTCAATAGGTGTGAGCTTATTCAAATCAAGTCTTTTATATAAAAAGAAAGGCATAACACTAACACCATCTCCCAAATCACATAAAGCACTTTTCACATAATTCTTTTTGATGGAGCAAGGTATAGTTGGTATTCCCGGATCTCCAAGTTTTTTAGGTACTCCATATTTAAAAGTATAATTAGAAAGCATAGTGGAGATTTCAGCTTCTGGTATTTTTCTTTTATTGGTGATGATGTCTTTCATATACTTTGCATAAGGAGGCATTTTAAGAATATCAGTCAAGCGAGTATGCAAAAAGACTGGCCTCAACATTTCAGAAAAGCGTTCAAATTCGTCATCATCTTTCTTTTTAGTTGGCTTAGGTGGAAAGGGCATAGGTTTTTCAACCCACGGTTCTCTTTCCCTACCGTGCTTTCTAGCAACAAAGTCTCTTTTATCATATCTTTTATTTTTAGGTTGTGGGTTATCAAGATCAACTGCAGGTTCTATCTCAACATCATTGTCTGGTTCTTCGTTATTTGGTTGACTATCTTCATGAACCTCATCACTAACTTTTTCATTATCAGAAGGTGAGTGTTCACTACTAGGTTGAGTTTCAGCACCAGAGATAGAGACTTCATTATCAGGAGGTTTTTCTACTTTAGGTTCACTAGAAGCATGCAAAGTCCTATCATTTTTATTCTTCCTTTTCTTTTTAGAAGGACTAGGTGCATTGGTGTTGGCTCTTTGAGAGTCTTGTTCAATTCTTTTTGGGTGTCATTCAGGATAAAGTGGTTCTTGAGTCATTTTACCTCCTCTAGTTGCTACTCTAACAACAAAGTTGTGTATGTTATTGTTCATTTCATCTAGAAACTCTCTCTGAGATTTAGAAACTTGTTCTAACTGGGATTGAACCATAGAAGCATGTTTTCCCACACCTCTAACATCATTTGAGATTCTAAATAACAAGTCACTCAAGCGAGAAATCATATCGGAATTGTATTTCAATTGTTTAATAACATTTGCATTGAAGGGATCTTGTTTTCTAATATAATTTTCAAACTCATAAAGGCATTGGCTAGGGTGCATATGTGAGGATTATCATTATCATTAAATTTAATTAGAGAATTTACCTCTACCACTTAGGAGGTGGCGGCGTATCAAACCCATGTATTTCTTCAATAGGAGGTAAAATTTTGACATCCTCAGCTTTAATACCCTTTTCCTTCATGGATTTCTTTGCCTCTTGCATATCTTTAGGACTGAGATATAATATACCCCTCTTCTTCGGACTTGGTTTAGGTGGTGGTTCAGGAAGAGTCCAATCATCATAATTTTTCAATATGTTATTCAATAATTCTTCCGCTTGTCCAATTGTTTGTCCCCTGAAAACACAACCAGCACAACTATCTAGGAAATCCCTAGAAGCATCGTTAGTCCATTATAGAAGATATCAAGTATTTCATTTTTCTTAAGAGGATGATCAGGCAAAGCATTTAGCAATTGGCATAACCTCCCCCAATCTTGTGGGAGACTCTCTTCTTTTATTTTCACAAACTTAAATATTTCCTACAAGGCAGCTTATTTATTATGAGCAGGGAAATATTTTTTGAAGAAGTAATAAATCATATCGTGGGGACTACATACACAACCAGGAGCAAGAGTATTGTACCAAGCTTTAGCATCACCCTTTAATGAGAACATAAATAATTTGAGGATATAGTAATAGCGAGTTTTCTCATCATGAGTAAAAAGGGTGGCTATGTCATTCAACTTAGTGAGATGTGCCACAACAGTTTTAGTTTCATAACCATGTAAAGGATCAGATTCAACCAATGTAATTAACTCTAGGTCGACAGAGAATTGATAATCCTTATCATCAATAAAGATAGGTGAAGTAGCAAACTTAGGATCATAATTCATTCTAGCATTCAGAGATTTTTCTTTATACTTGCATAATAATTTCTCTAGATCATCTCTATCCTTACAAGCAAGAATGTCTCTAATTGTCTCTTCATTCATAACATAGCCTTCCGGTACCTTAGGAAATTCATATACAGGAGGGCTAGTTCTAGTAGGTGTTTCAAGATTTTCGGTATCAGTTTCAACAACATCATTTTGTCTTACTCTAGCAATTGGTTCATCAAGAAAATCACCTCATGGCACATCATCATCATCCAACAAGGTACTAGCATCATCATAAGTATCATTGAACAATGTCTGATTTCGGGTTCCGGCAAAACCCCTAAGGTTCGAACACTGGGGTGCGTACAAAGATCTCCCTCTCCACTAGCTCGCACTCAACACGATCTCACGGCCTAGCTCGACGAACCAAAAGAAAGAGAGACACAAGATTTATACTTGTTTGGGCCACCGTTGTGGTGTAATACCCTACTCCAGTGTGGTGTGGTGGATTGCCTCTTGGGCTGAGGATGAACAGTTACAAGGGGAAGAACAGCCTCCTGAGGAGAGGTGTTCTTGTGCTTGGTGAACTTGTGTGGTTGGTGATGATCTGGATCTCCTCCCCCTGCTATGGTGGTGGCTAGCCCTATTTATAGAGGCCCTGGTCCTCTTCCCAAATATTGAGCGGTAAGGGATCCCACAATGGCCAAATTCGAAGGGAGACAACTAGTACAAGTTATCCCGACAAAAGTAGTCTTTGCCTGCCAAAGGCTCTGGTGGTGACGTCGTCTTGAGCTGCACGGTGAACTCCATCCTGCTGTCCTGCTAGTCTTGGTCTTGTTGCACCAATATGGAAACCTTTTCCTGATGCCCCGGGACTCCTCGCCTGCGCTCTCCTCTTTAGCACAAAAGAAGAAACGAGGACACTACGCGCGTTGGCGCCCACCTGGCACCAGTCATCATGGCTTGCATCATAGAAACCTCGTGAGGTGTCCATTGCCTTGATCTCTCCACCCCTCGCGAGCCAGCCCGGTGAGGCAGCCCCTGAGGAGGTCTTGCGTCATCTTCCTGGCGAGGCTCAGCCCCTCGAGAGGGTCTTGAGTGTTTGCTAGTGAAGATGGGCCATAGAGGGCCGCTGGCGGAGCCATGCCGCGGGCCGTAGGCAGGTAAGTCTGGGGACCGCCATTCCCAGAATGCCGACAGTAGCCCCCGGGCACAAGGTGCGCTCGGGCTTGGCTTCGAGGCGAAGCCAAAGGGAAAGTGCGGAGCGCCGCGGGCCCCAACAACCTGCAGCCTCGCTTGACGCATGGCAATTGATTGGATGTGGGCGTCTTCGCTTCCCCACGCCGCCTCAGCAACTGCCCGACTTGATGAGTCCTTGCTGCATGCAGAAAAAGGTCATTATTACCTTAGATCATGGAGGCCGGCGGTTGGCCTTCCCTTGGCTATAAATGGGGAGAGGGGGCGGAGCCCCTATCACCCATCTCTTCCTTTGCTTCTCCCGCTCCTTCTTCTTCCTTGCTTTGCTGTCGGTAGCAACACCCATGGCACCTGCGAAGAGGCTCTCCGCCACAGAGAAAGGGAAGGCTCACCAGGAGGGGCCTGGCTCACCATCGCCTAAGAGGCGGTGTGGCCGTCCCCGCAAGCACACCATGACCCCCGTCGTGGCCCCTCGCGGTCGCGGTGGCACCTCTTCGCGTGGTGGTAGTCGCCTGAGTTGTGGGAGTCCCGTTGATGAGGTGCGGTGTGCCGTGGTTGCGCGGCCTCCTCGGCCACGCTTCCATTCGGCGGAGGTGATGCTGGAGTTCATCGTGTGGTCGGAGAACCTGGCTGGCACCTGTCTTCAGCTCCCGCGGTTCTTTGTCGACGAACTACCGTCCGCAGGTCCAGGCGGTCTCTGGCTGCAGGCGGACGATTGTTGCAGCAGGGATTCATGGGTCGTGGTGGAAGTCTCCACCGCGGGCAATGCGGCCCTGGCCCATGACTGGCAGACGTTCGCCCACGCACGTGGACTGGGCAGGCGGTGTGCCCTCCACTTCAAGTACGATGGTGACGCGACCCTCTTTGTGAGGGTATTTGGGGAAGATGGTCGCCGCGTCGGGTGCTGCCCCGAGGACAACAACGGTGACGAGGTGCTCGGCCTTGGCGATGGACGCGACGAGAATGACGGCGGGCCTGCCCTCGGTGCCGGCCATGTCTCCTCCAGATATGGCGAGTCTTCTTCCGGCGACAGCTCCAGCAGTGGCGCCTACGACCAACCGCCACGGCGCCGCGCCCGCTTCGAAGGCGGCAGCGGGTCATCTTGTCGCCGCGCTCCGGTGAAGCGTGAGGAGGGGTCTGGCTGAGCTCAGGAGAGTGCCATGGGCCCATCCTCGCGAGCTGCTGCGGAAGCACGTGTCGCTTTTGTTTCTTTTTCCTTTCCTTCCTGCATTAAGATAGAGACAAGTATGGGGCCCTCGCTGGGGCGTGTAACAACTATGATTTCCAAGTGGCTGTGGTAAGTTTATCATTCTTGTGTCATGTTGCAGCATCAACGTTTTACGTAGGCGCGTAGGAATAACTTAGCTTGGCGTGCCTGAAGAAGTTTTTGCCTCGTGAAGTGCGCATTACCCAGTGCCTGGCGAGGCTTACTATGCCCGGAAGGCGTCTGAGAACTGCAAAAATTCGTTAGGAGATTCTAACTCGTCCGAATTTTGGTGGCAGGCATCTGCCTGGCCACGACCCAGCGCCTAGCATCGCGGTACCTGGGGGCACGGATTGAGAGGGGTGCGCCAGCTTGTGAGCTCAAGCGAGGGTGCCTTGCGAAGAACAGGAAAACACTCACGAGGGCACCTGTCCAGCCCCCTCACGAGGCACGCGAGGGAGAGTACGGGCCAGAAAATAAGGAACCGGGGGCAGAAAAGGAGGCAAAAAGCCAATGGAACTAGGCCAGTAGGGAACACCAGAAAGCAAATTCTCACTGAAGAAGGGAAAGCCAACTGCGAAAAGCAAATGAAAAGCTGCGTCCGGCACCTAGTCTAGTCTTCTTGTCTTCTCACCAGCATGGAGCTAAGTGCTGCCACTAAGACGTCGGAGGGAGCCCTCGAGGCTGATACACACACAGTATCGCCACACATATCGTCCGGTGATAGTGATACCCAAGCAAAACCGATTAAGCATATCAGAGTGATAAAGAAACTACACCGAGGAAACGACGGTCGCGTGCGTCAGCAATGTGGGCCGACAATCCGTTCTGTAATTAGTAGAGCAGAAATCAATTACGTTACACGTAGACTGGGTTCAAGTGTTGCGGTTGACACGTCAGTGCATAATCCTGTATGCGTGTATTCTGGAGCACGACCTCGTTTGGTCCAAAGAAAAACAGGAAGCCGGGAAGGATCAACATGGTATGGTAAGGCAAGGGATCAAGTATGTTTTAATCATAAAAAGACATCGTATCAACTAATGAATGTACATCAACGGAGTAAGAAAGAGATACAGAAGGAGCATGCATGTGACAAGGTGGCACCAAATTTTAGGACCCCTCCTTCGTGTGTCACACTAGGTGCTTTCTCTTTTCAGGTTACTTAATAAATTTTTAATCCTTTGAATTGAGACTGCTCTAGTTTGGTACAACTTGTATAGAATCCACGGGAATTATAACCATGAGATTTTGTTGTTGCGGTAAGAGTTTTTTCCTAAGTTAGTTTAGTCCTTATCCATGTAGTAGTGCAAGGGCTGGCTATATAACTCCTGCCCATGTACGATCCGATCAGTTTTTGTTTATCCGTGAGTTATGAAAAAAGTTAGAAAACGTCCATGTTTCAGACGACCCAATTGTGAGTATTTCTGTGATTTTTCCATCGAGAAAATCTACCAGCGACGGAGGGTTGATCATCATATCGATGCCTACGTGCTGATCCGAGGGGATCGTTATCTCTTTTCGTGTACTGATCATACACGGGTAGAGATTGTTATTAGAGGTTGCGAGGAGGAACACGAGTGAAGAACTTCTCATCTAGCATCACCGTGAAAGGTCGGACCGCCTACATGCACGAATTAGCGTCTCGCTAGTCCGTGCTTCATCAAGTGGTATCAGAGCAAAGGTTAGTCACGGCGACTCAGTTTGTAATATCATCTACGGAGTCAAGGATCAACATGTTGAGCAGGAACATATTGATGGAGGAGGAAGGCATTGGCCAGGTCACTCTTTTTCACACTCGTTGCGTCGTGAACAAACGGCGTGTCAATCTTATAATCGATGAGAGTACCACAGTCAGTATGGTGAGCATCGAGGTGGTGGAAAAATTGGGGCTGAAGATGGCGCCTCTTGAAAGACCGTACATGCTGAAGTGGTTCAAAGGTGAAATCAAAATTATGCATCAGATTTTGCTAATTTTTGAACTGGGAAAATATTGTTGTGCGGAATTTTTTCATGTTTGTCCTGTGTACATGGTGTCGTGCCATCTGGTTCTCGGGGACCCATGGTGCAAGCGTGTTGGGGCTGTTTGGGATGTCAAGAAAAATAGTTATTCTTTATTACGGAAGGGCAAACAAATTTGTTTTATTCCCATGCCAACGGATGTGTTCGCTGCTGATTGGAAAGATCGTTTGCAAAAAATAAAAGAAGATGTAGGAGAAATAAAAGAAGAAGTTGATGCACCGATGAAGGGTCTAAATCTTTTAGTGAAGAAGGTGTAGGAGGATGGTGATCCTAAAGGGCAGCATTCGAGTGTTTTTAAAATGCAGTGCATGATCAAGGGTCGTGCATGTAAGTTGATTATTGATGGTGGCAGTTTTACTAATGCTGTTAGCAAAGATCTCGTGCGGGCTTTGGGTTTGTCCATGTGGCGAAACCCACAACTGCACTACATGGAGTGGCTATACAACTCTGGAAAATTAAGAATTACACACAAGGTACGTGTGTCATTTGCTGTTGGAGACTATATTGACAAGGTGGATTGTGATGTCTTGCTGATGGACGCTTGTGAGCTGCTATTAGGTAGACCATGGCAGTTCGATCACGATGCAGTGCATGCTGGGAGATCAAACACGTACACATTCATGCATGATGGGAGGAAGCACATCCTAAAGCCAATGTTGGATAGTGCAATCACTAGAGAACAACAAATTCCGAAGAGCAAGGTCGTGTCAAAGAATAACTTGAAACCGAGGACGGTTTCACTTCATGGGAGGGGGGATGATACACACACAGTATCGCCACATGTATTGTCTGATGACAGTGCTACCCAAGAAAAACCGGTTAAGCATATCAGAGTGATAAAGAAACTACACCGAGGAAACGACGGTCGCGTGCGTCAGCAATGTGGGCTCACAATCAGTTCTATAATTAGAAGAGCAAAAATCAATTACGTGACACGTAGACTGGGTTCAAGTGTTGTGGTTGACACGTCAGTGCATAATCCTGTATGCGTGTATTCTGGAGCACGACCTCGTTTCATCCAAATAAAAACAGGAAGCCGGGAAGGATCAACATGGTATGGTAAGGCAAGGGATCAAGTATGTTTTAATCATAAAAAGACATCGTATCAACTAATGAATGTACATCAATGGAGTAAGCAAGAGATACGGAAGGAGCATGCACATGACAAGGTGGCACCAAATTTTAGGACCCCTCCTTCGTGTGTCACACTAGGTGCTTTCTCTTTTCAGGTTACTTAATTAATTTTTTAATCCTTTGAATTGAGTCCGCTTTAGTTTGGTACAACTTGTATAGAATCCACGGGAATTATAATAGTGAGATTCGGTTGTTGCCGTAAGAGTTTTTTCCCTAAGTTAGTTTAGTCCTTATCCATGTAGTAGTGCAAGGGCCGGCTATATAACTCCTGCCCATGTACAATCTGATCAGTTTTTGTTTATCTGTGAGTTATGAAAAAAGTCAGAAAACGTCCATGTTTCGGACGACCCAATTGTGAGTATTTCTGTGATTTTTCCATCGAGAAAATCTACTAGCGACGGAGGGTTGATCATCATATCGACGCCAACGTGCTGATCCGAGGGGATCATTATCTCTATTCACGTACTGATCGTGCACGGGTAGAGATTGTTATTGGAGGTTGCGAGGAGGAACGCGAGTGAAGAACTTCTCATCTAGCATCGCCGTGAAAGGTCGGGCTGCCTACATGCACGAATTAGCGTCTCGCTAGTCTGTGCTTCATCAGAGGCCCGAGGCGGCACTCCTGAGACTCCGGGGCGTGTACAGCCCCACTTATTATTATGTGAGAGTGTCACAAGCGGAGATTCTTCACATGCACTAGGCCTTGCTTCATGGGTAGAACTTGCGGAGGTGCTGAATGTTCCAGGCGTTCTAGATGGGGATCTCGTCCTGCGTCTCCAGGCGCGCGGCGCCAGGACTGGAGACGTGAGCGACCTGAAACGGTCCCTCCCACATGGGTGAGAGCTTGTGCAGCCCTTCCCTGGAGAGCACATGTCTCAGGACAAGATCACCCACCTCGAGCGTCCTGGAGCGGACACTATGACAGTGGTACCACCACAACGCCTACTGGTACCTCGCAGCTCAAAGCGAGGCTTCACGGCGGCGTTCCTCCCCCAGCACAAGGTCCATCCCCCGCATGGCGTCCTGCTGCGTTTCGTTGAACGCCAGGACCCATGCGGAGCGATGCCTGACCTCATGTGGGAGAACCGCTGCTGCTCCGTAACGAGGAAGAACGGGGTCTCGCTTGTCGGTCTGGTGGCGGTGGTGCGGATGGACCACAACACGGACTGGAGCTCGTCGTGCCAGCCCCTACCGCTGGCCTCGGGCTTCTTCTTGAAGGTTCTAGTCTTGAGACCCCTCAGGACTTCCGCGTTGGCGCGTTCGGCCTGGCCGTTGCTCCTGGGGTGCACCACGGAGGCGTAGCAGATATGCGTTCCAAGGTTAGCACAATATGTTTTGAAGAGATTGCTAGTGAACTGTGAGCCGTTGTTGGTGATGATGCGATTAGGGACCCCAAATCAGCTTACAAGGCCCTTTATGAACTTGACTGCTGACCCAGCTGGGATGGTGCGGACGGCTTCCACTTCCGCCCACTTGGTGAATTTGTCGATGGCGACGTAGAGGTAGTGGTAACCTCCAGGCGATCGGGGGAATGGGCCCAGGATATCCAGCCCCCAGACCACAAACGAACATGAGAGCTGGATAGTCCGGAGGTCTTGAGCCGGCTGGTGGATCTGCTTGGCATGGTATTGGCAGCCCTCACAGGATTTCACCAGCTCGGCCGCATCGTTGAGTGCTGTGGGCCAGTAGAACCCACTGTGAAAAGCCTTGTTGACTAGGGTGCACGACGACGAGTGGTGCCTGCAGTCTCCGCCATGTATGTTAGCCAGCAGCTCATTCCCCTATTCCCTGGAAATGCATCGTAGAGAGACATCATTCGACCGCTTCCTGTATATCTCACCGTCCTGAATGCAGTAAGCCGTAGCCTGCCGGGCCACATGCTCAGCGTCTTCCTCCTTCTCCGGCAACGTGCCTTGCATCAGGTATGCCTTGAACCTTGATCCAGCACCCATCCCGAGGCTCTAGCGCTAAGAGGAGGCGCGCTCCTGAGGTTGGGCCGCAGGTGGGGGATCCCGAGGCTGGTGGCTGGGGGAGCTCCTCCTGAGGTGGCGCCGGCTCCACAGGCGTAGGTGCTGCCGAAGGCTTGAAGAGCCGTTCCTCGAAGACGATATGATCTTGGGCAGCCGCTTGGATTCTCTTTTGGCGATGTCGTCGGCCTCCTTGTTGGTGCCACGGGGCACGTACTGCAGCTCCAAGCCCAGGAACTGCTTCTTCATTTTGCGTACCTCCGCGAGGTATGCCTCCATGTGCTCATCCTTTGGCTCGTACACCTTGTTGGAGAAGTTAACGAGGAGCTGCGAGTCTCCCTTGATGGTGAGGGATTTCACCCCCAGGGCCACTGCAGCCTTGAGGCCGGCAATGAGACCCTCATACTCTGTGATGTTGTTGGAGACCTTTTCGCCCTGCTGGAAGCAAAGCTGCACTACATAGTAAAGCTTGTCCTGAGTGGGCGAGATGAGCAAGGCTCCAGCCCCCGCGCCCTAGCGTGCGAACGCGCCATCGAAGTACATGACCTAGCCACCTGGCGCTTCACACCCTGGCGATAGGGATCGGTTCTCGCCTACTTCAAGCTCCGGGGTATCGGTGCATTCTGCCACAAAGTCGGCGAGCGTAGCCCCCTTGATGACCCTGGTTGTGCTAAACTCTAGGTCAAATGCTTGCAACTCGATGTTCCATTCGGCGACCGTTCCCGCAGCATTGGGGCTCCTGAGCACTCTCTCCAATGGGTAAGCTAAGATGACCTTGATGGGGTGACCCTGGAAGTAGTGGCGCAGTTTACGGGAGGCCACCAAGAGCACGAGCAAGAGCTTCTGAGGCATGGGGTACCGTGCTCTCGCATCTCGTAGCACTGTGCTGATGAAGTACATAGGGTGCTCGACAAAGAAGGGAGAGCTGGCAGAGTTTTTGGCTCCCGGGAACTGAGGTGTTTCCTGTGGATCTCCAGCTCCTGGGGCTTGATGACTAGCTGGGGCAACCACTGTCTCAGGAGCATCGCCTTGGCATTGTGCAGCCTCATCCGGCTTGGTGGCTCCATTTGGCGGGCCCTTGACATGGGGCTCCTCTCTGAGGGCCACCAGCGCCGTGCTGGCGGACTGGGGTGTGGCAGACAGGTAGAGTACCAAGGGCTCGCGAGGACGAGGCACCACCATCACCGGTGGGCTGGTCAAGTATCTCTTGAGGTCTTGAAATGCCAGGTTGGCCTCGAGGGTCCACTCAAACGGACCCTTCTTCTTCATCATCTTGAAGAACAGCAAGGCGCGCTCCCCTAACTTGGAGATGAATCGCCCCAACGAAGTCACGCAGCCTGCAAGCTTCTGCATCTCCTTGAGGTTTTGCGGTGGGATCATGTGTTCGATTGCCTTGACCTTCTCCGGGTTGGCCTCGCTTCCCCAGTGGGACACGAGGAAGCCCAACAGCTTGCCGGAAGGGACACCAAACACACACTTTTCCGGGTTGAGCTGCAAGTCCACCTGGCGCAGGCTCGCGAAGGTCTCCTCCAGGTCCTGGATCAAAGTTCTCGCCTCCCGGGACTTCACCACAATGTCGTCGACGTAGGCCTAAGTGTTGCTCCTGAGCTGCCGCCCCAAGGCGATGTGCATCAGCCGCTGGAAGGTTGCTCCTACGTTGCGCAGTCCGAATGGCATGCAAGTGTAGTAGTATACCCCGCATGGGGTCAAGAAAGCCGTTTTCTCCACATCTTCCACCGCCATCTTGATCTAGTGGTAGCCTGAGAACGCATCCAGAAAACATAGCAGATCACACTCGGCAGTGGAGTCGACAATTTGGTCGATGCACGGCAGGGGGAATGGGTCTTGAGGGCAAGCCTTGTTGAGGTTGGTGAAGTCAACACACATGCACTCCTTCCCTCCTTTCTTCGGCACGATGACTGGGTTTGCCAGCCACTCTGGGTTCCGGACCTTGCGAATGACACCTGCTGCCTCCAGCTTGCGGGTTTCCTAAACGATGAAAGACTGCTTCTCCGTGGATTATCGGCCTCGCCTTCTGCTTCACAGGGCGCACATTGGGGCACACCCTCAGATGATGCTCAATCACTCCTCTCGGGACCCCAACTAGCTGCTTAGGTTCCCAGGAGGATACTTCCTTGTTCGCCCGCAAGAAGTCCACCAACTCCTTTTCTTGATCTAGGGTGAGGTCGGCACCTATGGTAAAGGTGGCGCTAGAGGCCCCGTCCCCGTCGACCGGTATTTGCTTCATCTTGGCTCATCCTTGAGTGAATAGTTGCTTCTTCTTGGTCGGTGCAGCCCCCTTGGTTCTGAACACGGCCTTGTCGGTTGGGCAAGCTGCTGCTGTGGCCCTGAAGGCGATCTTGAGGGCCGCCACGGCTTCCTTGGTGTCTCCGGCCACAATGAGGACACCCTTGCTTCCTGGCATCTTCATGAGGTTGTAGGAAGGATGGGTAGCTGCCATGAATTGGGCCAGTGCCGGGTACCCGAGAATGGCGTTGTACGGCAAGCCGATGCAGGCGATGTCGAAGTCGATTAGCTCGGTGCGGTAGTTGTGGCGCGTGCCGAAGGTCATGGGGAGATGGATCTGCCCTAGGGGGTTGGAGGAGCCGCCGCCGACCCCGGAGAAAGCCTTGCTGGGGCGAAGCTTCTCAAGTGGTACGTGAAGGAGGCTGAAAGCCTCCACGGAGAGCACGTTGAGGACGGCGCCACCGTCGATGAGGGTCTTGGTGATGGCTACGCTTCAGATGGTGGGCATGCAAAGCATCGGAAGCACGCCCGGGCCAATGATGGTGACTGGGTGATCCCTTGAGTCGAAGGTCAAGTCGGCCTTGGGCGCCACCCAACCCGAGGGAGCCCCCTACCACGTGGAGGCGACGCCGATCTGGCGAAAGAACGGCTTGGTGTGACGGTCTGAGGGCGGTGCCTGTGAGCCACCGAGGAGAGCCGCAACAATGGGGGGTGTTGGTCCCTCGAAACACGTGCTAAAGAGGTCGCGCAGCTCCTCCCAGGAGGCCACAGAAGATTCCGGCAGATGGAGGAGCCAGGCGCGTGGCACGCCAGCGAGGGCCATTGGGAGCCAGTTAGCCATGACTTTATTGTCGCCCCGGCCTCTAGGACAGCCTCCTCGTATGCCAGCAAGAAGGCCGTCGGATCCGCCGCACCGTTGTAACAGGGCGGCATCTCCGGCTTGAACTTGTGCGACCACTGCACCCGCCGCAAGGCGGGGGTGAAGGCCCAGAGCCCCTCAGTGCCAAGGAGGGCGCATGTCGATCTAGTCGAA
>NC_057803.1:198660787-198663990 GCF_018294505.1 Triticum aestivum | reverse complement strand
CATTTGTAGTGCTTTTCAATTTAAGGGTCTTATAGCTCAAAAAAATAAGTAAATGGATGAAAAATAACAAATGAAGTCAGAAAGGGTTGAAGATTGATGATGTGGCTTTGAATGGTGCATTTTGAACACACACAAATTCTGGAATTGAAATAAGTTCAAAAAATGAAATCCCTTTGTAACAGATGAGTTTTTATCCGAACCGCTGATACTTCGAAAGAGATTGTCCATTTTGTACACAAAGTGCATCCAATTTTTGCCGTTACCCTCTCAAGTTTTTAGAACATTCTATATGGGTGAAATGATGATACCATGCCAACTTTCAACCTTTTTAGTGTTCATTTGTAGTGCTTTTCAATTTCAAGGTCATTCAGCTAAAAAAATTAGTAAATGCATGAAAAATAACAAATGAAGTCAGATAGGGTTGAAAATAGATGATGTGGCTTTGAATGGTGCATTTTGAACACACAAAAAGTGTGGAGTTCAAATAAGTTCAAGAAAATGAAATCCCTTTGTAACAGATGAGTTTCCGTATGAAACCCTTATACTTGAAAGAGATTGTCTGTTTTGTACACGAAGTGCATCTAGTTTTTGCCGTAACCCTCTCAACTTTTATGCACATGGTATATGGGTGAATTATTGATACCATGCCAACTTTCAACATTTTCAATGTTCATTTGAAATGCTTTTGAATTTCTGTGTCTCATAGCTCAAAAAAATCAGTAAATGCATGAAAGTAACAAATGAAGTCAGAAAGGGTTGAAAATTGATGATGTGGCTTTGAATGGTGCATTTTGAACACACAAAAAGTCTGGAGTTGAAATAAGTTCAAAAAAATGAAATCCCTTTGTAACAGATGAGTTTTCGTCCGAACCCCTGATACTATGAAAGAGATTGTCCATTTTGTACACGAAGTGCATCCAGTTTTTGCCGTAACCCTCTCAACTTTTTAGCACATGCTATGTGGGTGAAATGATGATACCATGCCAACTTTCAACCTTTTTAGAGTTCATTTGAAATGCTTTGAATTTAAGGGTCTTATAGCTCAAAAAAATTAGTAAATGGATGAAAAATAACAAATGAAGTCAGAAAGTGTTGAAAATTGATGATGTGGCTTTGAATGGTGCATTTTGAACACACACAAAGTCTGGAGTTGAAATACGTTGAAAAAAAATGAAATCCCTTTGTAACAAATGAGTTTTTGTCCGAACCGCTGATACTTCGAAAGAGATTGTCCATTTTGTACACAAAGTGCATCCAGTTTATGCCGTTACCCTCTCAACATTTTAGCACATTCTTTGTGGGTGAAATGATGATACCATGCCAACTTTCAACCTTTTTAGAGTTCATTTGTAGTGCATTTCAATTTCAAGGTCATTCAGCTAAAAAAATCAGGAAATGCATGAAAAATAACAAATGAAGTCAGAGAGGGTTGAAAATAGATGATGTGGCTTTGAATGGTGCATTTTGAACACACAAAAAGTCTGGAGTTCAAATAAGTTCAAGAAAACGAAATCCCTTTGTAACAGATTAGTTTCTGTATGAAACGCTTATACTTCAAAAGAGACTGTCTGTTTTGTACACGAAGTGCATCTACTTTTTGTCGTAACCCTCTCAACTTTTATGCACATGCGATATGGCTGAAATGATGATGCCATGCCAACTTTCAATATTTTCAGAGTTCATTTGAAATGCTTTTGAATTTCACGGTCTTATGGCTCAAAAAATCAGTAAATGGATGAAAAATAACAAATGAAGTCAGAAAGGGTTGAAAATTGATGATGTCACTTTGAATGGTGCATTTTGAACACATAAAAAGTCTGGAGGTGAAATAAGTTCAAAAAAATGAAATCCCTTTGTAACAGATGAGTTTTTGTCCGAACCGCTGATGCTTCGAAAGAGATTGTCCATTTTGTACACAAAGTGCATCTAGCTTATGCCGTTACCCTCTCATCATTTTAGCACATTCTTTGTGGGAGAAATGATGATACCATGCCAACTTTTAACCTTTTTAGAGTTCATTTGTAGTGCTTTTCAATTTCAAGGTCATTCAGCTAAAAAAATCAGTAAATGCATGAAAAATAACAAATGAAGTCAGAAAGGGTTGAAAATTGATGATGTGGCTTTGAATGGTGCATTTCGAACACACAAAAAGTCTGGAGTTCAAATAATTTCAAGAAAATGAAACCCCTCTATAACAGATCAGTTTTCGTATGAAACTCTTATACTTCGAAAGAGATTGTTTGTTTTGTACACGAAGTGCGTCTAGTTTTTGCCTTAACCCTCTCAACTTTTAGCACATTCTATGTGGGTGAAATGATGATACCATGTCAACTTTCAACCTTTTTAGAGTTCATTTGTAGTGCTTTTCAATTTCAAGGTCATTCAGCTAAAAAATTAGTAAATGCATTAAAAATAACAAATGAAGTCAGAAAGGGTTGAAAGTATATTATGTGGCTTTGAATGGTGCATTTTGAACACACAAAAAGTCTGGAGTTCAAATAAGTTCAAGAAAATAAAATCCCTTTGTAACAGATGAGTTTCTTTATGAAACGCTTATACTTCGAAAGAGATTGTCTGTTTTGTACACGAAGTGCATCTAGTTTTTGTCGTAACCCTCTCAACTTTAATGCACATGCTATGTGGGTGAAATGATGATACCATGCCAACTTTCAACATTTTCAGAGTTCATTTGAAATGCTTTTGAATTTCAGGGTCTTATAGCTCAAAAAATTAGTAAATGAATGAAAAATAACAAATGAAGTCAAAAAGGGTTGAAAATTGATGATGTCGCTTTGAATGGTGCATTTTGAACACACAAAAGTCTAGAGTTCAAATAAGTTCAAGAAAATGAATTCCCTTTTTAATAGATGAGTTTCTGTATGAAACGCTTATACTTCGAAAGAGATTGTCTGTTTTGTACACGAAGTGCATCTAGTTTTTGTCGTAGCCCTCTCAACTTTTATGCACATGCTATGTGGGTGAAATGATGATACCATGCCAACATTCAATATTTTCATAGTTCATTCGAAATGCTTTTGAATTTCAGGGTCTTATAGCTCAAAAAAAATTAGTAAATTGATTAAAAATAACAAATGAAGTCAGAAAGGGTTGAAAATAGATTATGTGGCTTTGAATGGTGCATTTTGAACACACAAAAAGTCTGGAGTTCAAATAAGTTCAAGAAAATGAAATCCCTTTTTAAT
>NC_057803.1:198650054-198660453 GCF_018294505.1 Triticum aestivum | reverse complement strand
AGAGATTGTCTGTTTTGTACACGAAGTGCATCTAGTTTTTGTCGTAGCCCTCTCAACTTTTATGCACATGCTATGTGGGTGAAATGATGATACCATGCCAACATTCAATATTTTCAGAGTTCATTTGAAATGCTTTTGAATTTCAGGGTCTTATAGCTCAAAAAAATCAGTAAATTGATTAAAAATAACAAATGAAGTCAGAAAGGGTTGAAAATAGATTATGTGAATTTGAATGGTGCATTTTGAACAAACAAAAAGTCTGGAGTTTAAATAAGTTCAAGAAAATGAAATCCCTTTGTAACAGATGAGTTTCTGTATGAAACGTTTATACTTCAACTTTTTAGCACATGCTATGTGGGTGAAATGATAATACCATGCCAACTTTCAACCTTTTTAGAGTTCATTTGAAATGCTTTTGAATTTAAGGGTCTTATAGTTAAAAAAATTAGTAAATGGATGAAAAATAACAAATTAAGTCAGAAAGGGTTGAAAATTGATGATGTCGCTTTGAATGGTGCATTTTGAACACACAAAAAGTCTGGAGTTGAAATAAGTTCCAAAAAAAATGAAATCCCTTTGTAACAGATGAGTTTTTGTCCGAATCGCTGATACTTCAAAAGAGATTGTCCATTTTGTATACAAAGTGCATCCAGTTTTTGCCATAACCCTCTCAGCTTTTTAGCACATGCTATGTGGGTGAAATGATGATACCATGCCAACTTTCAACCTTTTTAGAGTTCATTTGTAGTGCTTTTCAATTTCTAGGTCATTCAGCTAAAAAATCAATAAATGCATGAAAAATAACAAATGAAGTCAGAAAGGGTTAAAAGTTGATAATGTGGCTTTGAATGGTGAATTTCTAACACACAAAAAGTCTGGAGTTCAAATAAGTTCAAGAAAATGAAATCCCCTTGTAACAGGTGAGTTTCCGTATGAAACCCTTATACTTTGAAAGAGATTGTCTGTTTTGTACACGAAGTGCATCTAGTTTTTGCCGTAACCCTCTCAAATTTTATGCACATGCTATGTGGGTGAAATGATGATACCATGCCAAGTTTCAACATTTTCAATGTTCATTTGAAATGCTTTTGAATTTTTGGGTCTTATAGCTCAAGAAAATCAGTAAATGCATGAAAGTAACAAATGTAGTCAGGAAGGGTTGAAAATTGATTATGTGGCTTTGAATGGTGCATTTTGAACACACAAAAAGTCTGGAGTTGAAATAAGTTCAAAAAAATGAAATCCCTTTATAACAGATGAGTTTTCATCCGAACCCCTGATACTTCGAAAGAGATTGTCCATTTTGTACATGAAGTGCATCCAGTTTTTGCCGTATCAACTTTTTAGCACATGCTATGTGGGTGAAATGATGATACCATGCCAACTTTCAACCTTTTTAGAGTTCATTTGAAATGCTTTCTAATTTAAGGGTCTTATAGCTCAAAAAAATTAGTAAATGGATGAAAAATAACAAATGAAGTCGGAAAGGGTTGAAAATTGATGATGTGGCTTTGAATGGTGCATTTTGAACGCACAAAAAGTTTGGAATTGAAATAAGTTCAAAAAAATGAAATCCCTTTGTAACAGATGAGTTTTTGTCCGAACCGCTGATACTTCGAAAGAGATTGTCCATTTTGTACACAAAGTGCATCCAGTTTTTGCCGTTACCCTCTTAGCTTTTTAACACATTCTATGTGGGTGAAATGATGATACCATGACAACTTTCAACCTTTTTAGAGTTCATGTGTTGTGCTTTTCACTTTCAAGGTCATTCAGCTAAAAAAATCAGTAAATGCATGAAAAATATCAAATGAAGTTAGAAAGTGTTGAAAATTGATGATGTGGCTTTGAATGGTGCATTTTGAACACACAAAAAGTCTGGAGTTCAAATAAGTTCAAGAAAATGAAATCCCTTTGTAACAGATGAGTTTCTGTATGAAACGCTTATACTTCGAAAGAGATTGTCTGTTTTGTACACGAAGTGCATATAGTTTTTGCCGTAACCCTCTCAACTTTTATGCACATGCTATGTGGGTGAAATGATGATACCATGCCAACTTTCAACATTTTCAATGTTCATTTGAAATGTTTTTGAATTTCTGGGTCTTATAGCTTAAAAAAATCAGTAAATGCATGAAAGTAACAAATGAAGTCAGAAAGGATTGAAAATTGATGATGTGGCTTTGAATGGTGCATTTTGAACACACAAAAAGTCTGGAGTTGAAATAAGTTCAAAAAATGAAATCCCTTTGTAACAGATAAGTTTTCATCTGAACCCCTGATACTATGAAAGAGATTGTCCATTTTGTACATGAAGTGCATCCAGTTTTTTCCATAACCCTCTCAACTTTTTAGCACATGCTATGTGTGTGAAATGATGATACCATGCCAACTTTCAACCTTTTTAGAGTTCATTTGAAATGCTTTTGAATTTAAGGGTCTTATAGTAAATGGATGAAAAATAATAAATGAAGTCAGAAAGGGTTGAAAATTGATGATGTGGCTTTGAATGGTGCATTTTGAACACACAAAAAGTGTGGAGTTGAAATAAGTTTAAAAAAATCAAATCCCTTTGTAACACATGAGTTTTTGTCCGAACCGCTGATACTTGGAGAGAGACTGTCCATTTTGTACACAAAGTGCATCCTGTTTTTGCCGTTACCCTCTCAACTTTTTAGCACATTCTATGTGGGTGAAATGATGATACCATGCCAACTTTCAACCTTTTTAGAGTTCATTTGTAGTGCTTTTCAATTTGAAGGTCATTCAGCTAAAAAATCAGTAAATGCATGAAAAATAACAAATGAAGTCAGAAAGAGATGAAAATTGATGATGTGGCTTTGAATGGTGCATTTTGAACACACAAAAAGTCTGGGGTTCAAATAAGTTCAAGAAAATGAAATCCCTTTGTAACAGATGAGTTATTGTATGAGACGCTTATACTTCGAAAGAGATTGTCTGTTTTGTACACGAAGTGCATCTAGTTTTTGCCGTAACCCTCTCAACCTTAATGCACATGCTATGTGGGTGAAATGACGATACCATGCCAACTTTCAACATTTTCAGAGTTCATTTGAAAATGCTTTTGAATTTCAGGGTCTTATAGCTCAAAAAAATCAGTAATGGATGAAAAATCACAAATGAAGTCAGAAAGGGTTGAAAATTAATGATGTCGCTTTGAATGGTGCATTTTGAACACACAAAAAGTCTGGAGGTGAAATAAGTTCAAAAAAATGAAATCCATTTGTAACAGATGAGTTTTTGTCCGAACCGCTGATACTTCGAAAGAGATTGTCCATTTTGTACACAAAGTGCATCCTGTTTTTGCCGTAACCCTCTCAACTTTTTAGCACATGCTATGTGGGTGAAATGATGATACCATGCCAACTTTCAACCTTTTTAGATTTCCTTTGAAGTGCTTTTCAATTTCAAGGTCATTCAACTAAAAAAAATCAGTAAATGCATGAAAAATAACAAACAAAGTCAGAAAGGGTTGAAAATTGATGATGTGGCTTTGAATGGTGCATTTTGAACACACAAAAAGTCTGGAGTTCAAATAAGTTCAAGAAAATGAAATCCATTTGTAACAGATGAGTTTCTGTATGAAATGCTTATACTTTGAAAGAGATTGTCTGTTTTGTACACAAAGTGCATCTAGTTTTTGCGTAACCCTCTCAACTTTTCTGCACATGCTATGTGGGTGAAATGATGATACCATGCCAACTTTCAACATTTTCAGAGTTCATTTGAAATGCTCTTGAATTTTAGGGTCTTATAGCTCAAACAAATCAGTAAATGGATGAAAAATAACAAATGAAGTCAGAAAGGGTTGAAAATTGATGATGTCGCTTTGAATGGTGCATTTTGAACACACAAAAAGTCTGGAGGTGAAATAAGTTCAAAAAATGAAATCCATTTGTAACAGATGAGTTTTTGTCCGAACCGCTGATACTTCGAAAGAGATTGTCCATTTTGTACACAAAGTGCATCCAGTTTTTGCCGTAACCCTCTCCCCTTTTAGCACATTCTTTGTGGGTGAAATGATGATACCATGCCAACTTTCAACATTTTTAGAGTTCATTTGTAGTGCTTTTAAATTTCAAGGTCATTCAGCTAAAAAATCAGTAAATGCATGAAAAATAACAAATGAAGTCAGAAAGGGTTGAAAATTGATGATGTGGCTTTGAATGGTGCATTTTGAACACACAAAAAGTCTGGAGTTCAAATAAGTTCAAGAAAATGAAATCCATTTGTAACAGATGAGTTTTTGTATGAAACGTTTATACTTTGAAAGAGATTGTCTGTTTTGTACACGAAGTGCATCTAGTTTTTGCCGTAACCCTCTCAACTTTTATGCACATGCGATATTGGTGAAATGATGATACCATGCCAACTTTCAACATTTTCAGAGTTCATTTGAAATGCTTTTGAATTTCAGGGTCTTATAGCTCAAAAAATCAGTAAATGGATGAAAAATAACAAATGAAGTCAGAAAGGGTTGAAGATTGATGATGTCGCTTTGAATGGTGCATTTTGAACACACACAAAGTCTGGAGGTGAAATAAGTTCAAAAAAATGAAATCCCTTTGTAACAGATGAGTTTTTGTCTGATTCGCTGATACTTCGAAAGAGATTGTCCATTTTGTACACAAAGTGCATCTAGTTTTTGCCGTAACCCTCTCAACTTTTAGCACATTCTATGTGGGTGAAATGATGATACCATGCCAACTTTCAACCTTTTTAGAGTTCATTTGTAGTGCTTTTCAATTTCAAGGTCATTCAGCTAAAAAAATTAGTAAATGCATTAAAAATAACAAATGAACTCAGAAAGGGTTGAAAATAGATTCTGTGGCTTTGAATGGTGCATTTTGAACACACAAAAAGTCTGGAGTTCAAATAAGTTCAAGAAAATGAAATCCCTTTGTAACAGATTAGTTTCTGTATGAAACGCTTATACTTCGAAAGAGATTGTCTGTTTTGTACACGAAGTGCATCTAGTTTTTGCCGTCACCCTCTCAACTTTAATGCACATTCTATGTGGGTGAAATGATGATACCATGCCAAATTTCAACATTTTCAGAGTTCATTTGAAATGCTTTTGAATTTCAGGGTCTTATAACTCAGAAAAATCAATAAATGGATGAAAAATAACAAATGAAGTCAGAAAGGGTTGAAAATTGATGATGTCGCTTTGAATGGTGCATTTTGAACACACAAAAGTCTGGAGTTGAAATAAGTTCAAAAAATGAAATCCCTTTGTAACACATGAGTTTTCTTCTGAACCGCTGATACTTCGAAAGAGATTGTCCATTTTGTATACAAAGTGCATCCAGTTTTTGCCATAACCCTATCAACTTTTTAGCACATTCTATGTGGGTGAAATGATGATACCATGCCAACTTTTAACCTTTTTAGAGTTCATTTGTAGTGCTTTTCAATTTCAAGGTCATTCAGCTAAAAAAATCAGTAAATGCATGAAAAATAACAAATGAAGTCAGAAAGGGTTGAAAATAGATTCTGTGGCTTTGAATGGTGCATTTTGAACACACAAAAAGTCTGGAGTTCAAATAAGTTCAAGAAAATGAAATCCCTTTGTAACAGATGAGTTTCTGTATGAAACACTTATACTTTGAAAGAGATTGTCTGTTTTGTACACGAAAAGCATCTAGTTTTTGTCGTAACCCTCTCAACTTTTATGCACATACTATGTGGGTGAAATGATGATACCATGCCAACTTTCAACATTTTCTATGTTCATTTGAAATGCTTTTGAATTTCAGGGTCTTATAGCTTCAAAAAATCAATAAATGCATGAAAGTAACAAATGAAGTCAAAAAGGGTTGAAAATTGATGATGTGGCTTTGAATGGTGCATTTTGAACACACACAGATCTGGAGTTGAAATAAGTTCAAAAAAACTAAATCCCTTTTTAACAGATGAGTTTTCATCCGAACCCCTGATACTTCGAAAGAGATTGTCCATTTTGTACACAAAGTGCATCTAGTTTTTGCCGTAACCCTGTCAACTTTTAGCACATTCTATGTGGGCGAAATGATGATACCATGCCAACTTTCAACCTTTTTAGAGTTCATTTGTAGTGCTTTTCAATTTCAAGGTCATTCAGGTAAAAAATTAGTAAATGAATTAAAAATAACAAATGAAGTCAGAAAGGGTTGAAAATATATTATGTGGCTTTGAATGGTGCATTTTGAACACACAAAATTCTGGAGTTGAAATAAGTTCAAAAAAAATGAAATCCCTATGTAACACATGAGTTTTCGTCTGAACCACTGATACTTCGAAAGAGATTGTCCATTTTGTATACAAAGTGCATCCAATTTTTGCCGTAACCTTCTCAACTTTTTAGCACATTCTATGTGGGTGAAATGATGATACCATGCCAACTTTCAAGATTTTTAGAGTTCATTTGAAGTGCTTTTCAATTTCAAGGTCATTCAGCTAAAAAAATCAGTAAATGCATGAAAAATAACAAATGAAGTCAGAAAGGGTTGAAAATTGATGATGTGGTTTTGAATGGTGCATTTTGAACACACAAAAAGTCTGGAGTTCAAATAAGTTCAAGAAAATGAAATCCATTTGTAACAGATGAGTTTCTGTATGAAACGCTTATACTTTGAAAGAGATTGTCTGTTTTATACACAAAGTGCATCTAGTTTTTGCCGTAACCCTCTCAACTTTTATGCACATGCTATGTGGGTGAAATGACGATTCCATGCCAACTTTCAACATTTTTAGAGTTCATTTGAAATGCTTTTGAATTTCAGGGTCTTATAGCTCAAAAAAATCAGTAAATGGATGAGAAATAACAAATGAAGTCAGAAAGAGTTGAAAATTGATGATGTCGCTTTGAATGGTGCATTTTGAACACACAAAAAGTCTGGAGGTGAAATAAGTTCAAAAATTGAAATCCATTTGTAACAGATGAGTTTTTGTCCGAACCGCTGATACTTCGAAAGAGATTGTCCATTTTGTACACAAAGTGCATCTAGTTTTTGCCGTAACCCTCTCCACTTTTAGCACATTCTATGTGGGTGAAATGATGATACCATGCCAACTTTCAACCTTTTTAGAGTTCATTTGTAGTGCTTTTCAATTTCAAGGTCATTCAGCTAAAAAATCAGTAAATGCATGAAAAATATAAAAATGAA
The DNA here is from genome assembly GCF_018294505.1 of Triticum aestivum. Classification (NCBI taxonomy): domain Eukaryota; kingdom Viridiplantae; phylum Streptophyta; class Magnoliopsida; order Poales; family Poaceae; genus Triticum; species Triticum aestivum. The sequence goes on along the minus strand of NC_057803.1, from coordinate 198,653,284 downwards.
GTCAGAAAGGGTTGAAAATTGATGATGTGGCTTTGAATGGTGCATTTTGATCACACAAAAAGTCTGGAGTTCAAATAAGTTCAAGAAGATGAAATCCATTTGTAACAGATGAGTTTTTGTATGAAACATTTATACTTCGAAAGAGATTGTCTGTTTTCTACATGAAGTGCATCTAGTTTTTGCCGTAACCCTCTCAACTTTTATGCACATGCGATATGGGTGAAATGATGATAACATGCCAACTTTCAACATTTTTAGAGTTCATTTGAAATGCTTTTGAATTTCAAGGTTTTATAGATCAAAAAATCAGTAAATGGATGAAAAATAACAAATGAAGTCAGAAAGGGTTTAAGCTTGATGATGTCGCTTTGAATGGTGCATTTTGAACACACAAAAAGTCTGGAGGTGAAATAAGTTCAAAAAAATGAAATCCCTTTGTAACAGATGAGTTTTTGTCCGAACCGCTGATACTTCGAAAGAGATTGTCCATTTTGTACACAAAGTGCATCTAGTTTTTGCCGTAACCCTCTCAACTTTTAGCACATTCTATGTGGGTGAAATGATGATACCATGCCAACTTTCAACCTTTTTAGAGTTCATTTGTAGTGCTTTTCAATTTCAAGGTCATTCAGCTAAAAAATCAGTAAATGCATTAAAAATAACAAATGAAGTCAGAAAGGGTTGAAAATAGATTATGTGGCTTTGAATGGTGCATTTTGAACACACAAAAAGTTTGGAGTTCAAATAAGTTCAAGAAAATGAAATCCCTTTGTAACAGATGAGTTTCTGTATGAAACGCTTATACTTCGAAAGAGATTGTCTATTTTGTACACGAAGTGCATAAAGTTTTTGTCGTAACCCTCTCAACTTTAATGCACATGCTATGTGGGTGAAATGATGATACCATGCCAACTTTCAACATTTTCAGAGTTCATTTGAAATGCTTTTGAATTTCAGGGTCTTATAGCTAAGAAAAATCAGTAAATGGATGAAAAATAACAAATGAAGTCAGAAAGGGTTGAAAATTGATGATGTCACTTTGAATGGTGCATTTTGAACACACAAAAGTCTGGAGTTGAAATAAGTTCAAAAAAATGAAATCCCTTTGTAACACATGAGTTTTTGTCCGAACCACTGATACTTTGAAAGAGATTGTCCATTTTGTATACAAAGTGCATCCAGTTTTTGCCGTAACGTTGTCAACATTTTAGCACATTCTATGTGGGTGAAATGATGATACCATGCCAACTTTCAACCTTTTTAGAGTTCGTTTGTAGTGCTTTTCAATTTCATGGTCATTCAGCTAAAAAAATCAGTAAATGCATGAAAAATAACAAATGAAGTCAGAAAGGGTTGAAAATTGATGATGTGGCTTTGAATGGTGCATTTTGGACACGCAAAAAGTCTGGAGTTCAAATAAGTTCAAGAAAATGAAATCGATTTGTAACAGATGAGTTTCTGTATGAAACACTTATACTTTGAAAGAGATTGTCTATTTTGTACACGAAAAGCATCTAGTTTTTGCCGTAACCCTCTCAACTTTTATGCACATGCTATGTGGGTGAAATGATGATACCATGCCAACTATCAACATTTTCTATGTTCATTTGAAATGCTTTTGAATTTCAGGGTCTTATAGCTTCAAAAAATCAGTAAATGCATGAAAGTAACAAACGAAGTCAGAAAGGGTTGAAAATTGATGATGTGGCTTTGAATGGTGCATTTTGAACACACACAAAATCTGGAGTTGAAATAAGTTCAAAAAAATGAAATCCCCTTTTAACAGATGAGTTTTCATCCGAACCCCTGATACTTCGAAAGAGATTGTCCATTTTGTACACAAAGTGCATCCAGTTTTTGCCGTAACCCTCTCAACTTTTTAGCACATGCTATGTGGGTGAAATGATGATACCATGCCAACTTTCAACCTTTTTTGAGTTCATTTGTACTGCTTTTCAATTTCAAGGTCATTCAGCTAAAAAATTAGTAAATGCATTAAAAATAACAAATGAAGTCAGAAAGGGTTGAAAATATATTATGTGGCTTTGAATGGTGCATTTTGAACACACAAAAGTCTGGAGTTGAAATAAGTTCAAAAAAATGAAATCCCTATGTAAGACATGAGTTTTCGTCTGAACCACTGATACTTCGAAAGAGATTGTCCATTTTGTATACAAAGTGCATCCAATTTTTGCCGTAACCTTCTCAACTTTTTAGCACATTCTATGTGGGTGAAATGATGATACCAAGCCAACTTTCAACCTTTTTAGAGTTCATTTGAAGTGCTTTTCAATTTCAAGGTCATTCAGCTAAAAAAATCAGTAAATGCATGAAAAATAAGAAATGAAGTCAGAAAGGGTTGAAAATTAATGATGTGGCTTTGAATGGTGCATTTTGAACACACAAAAAGTCTGGAGTTCAAATAAGTTCAAGAAAATGAAATCCATTTGTAACAGATGAGTTTTTGTATGAAACGCTTATACTTCGAAAGAGATTGTCTGTTTTGTACACGAAGTGCATCTAGTTTTTGCCGTAACCCTCTCAACTTTTATGCACATGCGATATGGGTGAAATGATGATACCATGCCAAATTTCAACATTTTCAGAGTTCATTTGAAATGCTTTTGAATTTCAGGGTTTTATAGATCAAAAAACCAGTAAATGGATGAAAAATAACAAATGAAGTCAGAAAGAGTTTAAGCTTGATGATGTCGCTTTGAATGGTGCATTTTGAACACACAAAAAGTCTGGAGTTCAAATAACTTCAAGAAAATGAAATCCATTTGGAACAGATGAGTTTCTGTATGAAACGCTTATACTTTGAAAGAGATTGTCTGTTTTGTACACAAAGTGCATCTAGTTTTTGCCGTAACCCTCTCAACTTTTATGCACATGCTATGTGGGTGAAATGACGATTCCATGCCAACTTTCAACATTTTTAGAGTTCATTTGAAATGCTTTTGAATTTCAGGGTCTTATAGCTCAAAAAAATCAGTAAATGGATGAGAAATAACAAATGAAGTCAGAAAGGGTTGAAAATTGATGATGTCGCTTTGAATGGTGCATTTTGAACACACAAAAAGTCTGGAGGTGAAATAAGTTCAAAAAAATGAAATCCCTTTGTAACAGATGAGTTTTTGTCCGAACCGCTGATACTTCGAAAGAGATTGTCCATTTTGTACACAAAGTGCATCTAGTTTTTGCCGTAACCCTCTCAACTTTTAGCACAT
>NC_057803.1:198627184-198649694 GCF_018294505.1 Triticum aestivum | reverse complement strand
GATTATGTGGCTTTGAATGGTGCATTTTGAACACACAAAAAGTCTGGAGTTCAAATAAGTTCAAGAAAATGAAATCCCTTTGTAACAGATGAGTTTCTGTATGAAACGCTTATACTTCGAAAGAGATTATCAGTTTTGTACACGAAGTGCATCTAGTTTTTGTCGTAACCCTCTCAACTTTAATGCACATGCTATGTGTGTGAAATGATGATACCATGCCAACTTTCAACATTTTCAGAGTTCATTTGAAATGCTTTTGAATTTCAGGGTCTTATAGCTCAGAAAAATCAGTAAATGGATGAAAAATAACAAATGAAGTCAGAAAGGGCTGAAAATTGATGATGTCGCTTCGAATGGTGCATTTTGAACACACAAAAGTCTGGAGTTGAAATAAGTTCAAAAAAATGAAATCCCTTTGTAACACATGAGTTTTCGTCCGAACCACTGATACTTCAAAAGAGATTGTCCATTTTGTATACAGAGTGCATCCAGTTTTTGCCGTAACGTTGTCAACATTTTACCACATTCTATGTGGGTGAAATGATGATACCATGCCAACTTTCAACCTTTTTAGAGTTTGTTTGTAGTGCTTTTCAATTTCATGGTCATTCAGCTAAAAAAATCAGTAAATACATGAAAAATAACAAATGAAGTCAGAAATGGTTGAAAATTGATGATGTGGCTTTGAATGGTGCATTTTGGACACACAAAAAGTCTGGAGTTCAAATAAGTTCAAGAAAACGAAATCGATTTGTAACAGATGAGTTTCTGTATGAAACACTTATACTTTGAAAGAGATTGTCTGTTTTGACACGAAAAGCATCTAGTTTTTGCCGTAACCCTCTCAACTTTTATGCACATGCTATGTGGGTGAAATGATGATACCATGCCAACTTTCAACATTTTCTATGTTCATTTGAAATGCTTTTGAATTTCAGGGTCTTATAGCTTCAAAAAATCAGTAAATGCATGAAAGTAACAAATGAAGTCAGAAAGGGTTGAAAATTGCTGATGTGGCTTTGAATGGTGCATTTTGAACACACACAAAATCTAGAGTTGAAATAAGTTCAAAAAATGAAATCCCTTTTTAACAGATGAGTTCTCATCCGAACCCCTGATACTTCGAAAGAGATTGTCCATTTTGTACACAAAGTGCATCCAGTTTTTGCCGTAACCCTCTCAACTTTTTAGCACATGCTATGTGGGTGAAATGATGATACCATGCCAACTTTCAACCTTTTTAGAGTTCATTTGTAGTGCTTTTCAATTTCAAGGTCATTCAGCTAAAAAATTAGTAAATGCATTAAAAATAACAAATGAAGTCAGAAAGGGTTGAAAATATATTATGTGGCTTTGAATGGTGCATTTTGACACACAAAAGTCTGGAGTTGAAATAAGTTCAAAAAAATGAAATCCCTACGTAACACATGAGTTTTCGTCTGATCCACTGATACTTCGAAAGAGATTGTCCATTTTGTATACGAAGTGCATCCAATTTTTGCCGTAACCTTCTCAAATTCTTAGCATATTCTATGTGGGTGAAATGATGATACCATGCCAACTTTCAACCTTTTTAGAGTTCATTTGAAGTGCTTTTCAATTTCAAGGTCATTCAGCTAAAACAATCAGTAAATGCATGAACAATAACAAATGAAGTCAGAAAGGGTTGAAAATTGATGATGTGGCTTTGAATGGTGCATTTTGAAAACACAAAAAGTCTGGAGTTCAAATAAGTTCAAGAAAATGAAATCCATTTGTAACAGATGAGTTTCTGTATGAAACACTTATACTGTGAAAGAGATTGTCAGTTTTGTACATGAAAAGCATCTAGTTTTTGCCGTAACCCTCTCAACTTTTATGCACATACTATGTGGGTGAAATGATGATACCATGCCAACTTTCAACATTTTCTATGTTCATTTGAAATGCTTTTGAATTTCAGGGTCTTATAGCTTCAAAAAATCAATAAATGCATGAAAGTAACAAATGAAGTCAAAAAGGGTTGAAAATTGATGATGTGGCTTTGAACGGTGCATTTTGAACACACACAAATCTGGAGTTGAAATAAGTTCAAAAAAATGAAATCCCTTTTTAACAGATGAGTTTTCATCCGAACCCCCTAATACTTCGAAAGACATTGTCCATTTTGTACACAAAGTGCATCCAGTTTTTGCCGTAACCCTGTCAACTTTTAGCACAATCTATGTGGGTGAAATGATGATACCATGCCAACTTTCATCCTTTTTAGAGTTCATTTGTAGTGCTTTTCAATTTCAAGGTCATTCAGCTAAAAAATTAGTAAATGCATTAAAAATAACAAATGAAGTCAGAAAGGGTTGAAAATATATTATGTGGCTTTGAATGGTGCATTTTGACACACAAAAGTCTGGAGTTGAAATAAGTTCAAAAAAATGAAATCCCTATGTAACACATGAGTTTTCGTCTGATCCACTGATACTTTGAAAGAGATTGTCCATTTTGTATACGAAGTGCATCCAATTTTTGCCGTAACCTTCTCAACTTTTTAGCACATTCTATGTGGGTGAAATGATGATACCATGCCAACTTTCAACCTTTTTAGAGTTCATTTGAAGTGCTTTTCAATTTCAAGGTCATTCAGCTAAAACAATCAGTAAATGCATGAACAATAACAAATGAAGTCAGAAAGGGTTGAAAATTGATGATGTGGCTTTGAATGGTGCATTTTGAACACACAAAAAGTCTGGAGTTCAAATAAGTTCAAGAAAATGAAATCCATTTGTAACAGATGAGTTTCTGTATGAAACACTTATACTGTGAAAGAGATTGTCTGTTTTGTACACGAAAAGCATCTAGTTTTTGCCGTAACCCTCTCAACTTTTATGCACATACTATGTGGGTGAAATGATGATACCATGCCAACTTTCAACATTTTCTATGTTCATTTGAAATGCTTTTGAATTTCAGGGTCTTATAGCTTCAAAAAATCAATAAATGCATGAAAGTAACGAATGAAGTCAAAAAGGGTTGAAAATTGATGATGTGGCTTTGAATGGTGCATTTTGAACACACACAAATCTGGAGTTGAAATAACTTCAAAAAAATGAAATCCCTTTTTAACAGATGAGTTTTCATCCGAACCCCTGATACTTCGAAAGAGATTGTCCATTTTGTACACAAAGTGCATCCAGTTTTTGCCGTAACCCTGTCAACTTTTAGCACATTCTATGTGGGTGAAATGATGATACCATGCCAACTTTCAACCTTTTTAGAGTTCATTTGTAGTGCTTTTCAATTTCAAGGTCATTCAGCTAAAAAATTAGTAAATGTATTAAAAATAACAAATGAAGTCAGAAAGGGTTGAAAATATATTATGTGGCTTTGAATGGTGCATTTTGAACACACAAAAGTCTGGAGTTGAAATAAGTTCAAAAAAATGAAATCCCTATGTAACACATGAGTTTTCGTCTGAACCACTGATACTTCGAAAGAGATTGTCCATTTTGTATACAAAGTGCATCCAATTTTTGCCGTAACCTTCTCAACTTTTTAGCACATTCTATGTGGGTGAAATGATGATACCAAGCGAACTTTCAACCTTTTTAGAGTTCATTTGAAGTGCTTTTCAATTTCAAGGTCATTCAGCTAAAAAAATCAGCAAATGCATGAAAAATAACAAATGAAGTCAGAAAGGGTTGAAAATTGATGATGTGGCTTTGAATGGTGCATTTTGAACACACAAAAAGTCTGGAGTTCAAATAAGTTCAAGAAAATGAAATCCATTTGTAACAGATCAGTTTTCGTATGAAACTCTTATACTTCGAAAGAGATTGTCTGTTTTGTACACGAAGTGCATCTAGTTTTTGTCTTAACCCTCTCAACTTTTATGCACATGCTATGTCGGTGAAATGATGATACCATGCCAACTTCCAACATTTTCAGAGTTCATTTGAAATGCTTTTGAATTTCAGGGTTTTATAGATCAAAAAATCAGTAAATGGATGAAAAATAACAAATGAAGTCAGAAAGAGTTTAAGCTTGATGATGTCGCTTTGAATGGTGCATTTTGAACACACAAAAAGTCTGGAGTTCAAATAACTTCAAGAAAATGAAATCCATTTGTAACAGATGAGTTTCTGTATGAAACGCTTATACTTTGAAAGAGATTGTCTGTTTTGTACACAAAGTGCATCTAGTTTTTGCCGTAACCCTCTCAACTTTTATGCACATGCTATGTGGGTGAAATGACGATTCCATGCCAACTTTCAACATTTTTAGAGTTCATTTGAAATGCTTTTGAATTTCAGGGTCTTATAGCTCAAAAAAATCAGTAAATGGATGAGAAATAACAAATGAAGTCAGAAAGGGTTGAAAATTGATGATGTCGCTTTGAATGGTGCATTTTGAACACACAAAAGTCTGGAGGTGAAATAAGTTCAAAAAAATGAAATCCCTTTGTAACAGATGAGTTTTTGTCCGAACCGCTGATACTTCGAAAGAGATTGTCCATTTTGTACACAAAGTGCATCTAGTTTTTGCCGTAACCCTCTCAACTTTTAGCACATTCTATGTGGGTGAAATGATGATACCATGCCAACTTTCAACCTTTTTAGAGTTCATTTGTAGTCCTTTTCAATTTCAAGGTCATTCAGCTAAAAAATCAGTAAATGCATTAAAAATAACAAATGAAGTCAGAAAGGGTTGAAAATAGATTATGTGGCTTTGAATGGTGCATTTTGAACACACAAAAAGTCTGGAGTTCAAATAAGTTCAAGAAAATGAAATCCCTTTGTAACAGATGAGTTTCTGTATGAAACGCTTATACTTCGAAAGAGATTATCAGTTTTGTACACGAAGTGCATCTAGTTTTTGTCGTAACCCTCTCAACTTTAATGCACATGTTATGTGTGTGAAATGATGATACCATGCCAACTTTCAACATTTTCAGAGTTCATTTGAAATGCTTTTGAATTTCAGGGTCTTATAGCTCAGAAAAATCAGTAAATGGACGAAAAATAACAAATGAAGTCAGAAAGGGCTGAAAATTGATGATGTCGCTTCGAATGGTGCATTTTGAACACACAAAAGTCTGGAGTTGCAATATGTTCAAAAAAATGAAATCCCTTTGTAACACATGAGTTTTCGTCCGAACCACTGATACTTCAAAAGAGATTGTCCATTTTGTATACAAAGTGCATCCAGTTTTTGCCGTAACGTTGTCAACATTTTACCACATTCTATGTGGGTGAAATGATGATACCATGCCAACTTTCAACCTTTTTAGAGTTTGTTTGTAGGGCTTTTCAATTTCATGGTCATTCAGCTAAAAAATTCAGTAAATACATGAAAAATAACAAATGAAGTCAGAAAGGGTTGAAAATTGATGATGTGGCTTTGAATGGTGCATTTTGGACACACAAAAAGTCTGGAGTTCAAATAAGTTCAAGAAAACAAAATCGATTTGTAACAGATGAGTTTCTGTATGAAACACTTATACTTTGAAAGAGATTGTCTGTTTTGACACGAAAAGCATCTAGTTTTTGCCGTAACCCTCTCAACTTTTATGCACATGCTATGTGGGTGAAATGATGATACCATGCCAACTTTCAACATTTTCTATGTTCATTTGAAATGCTTTTGAATTTCAGGGTCTTATAGCTTCAAAAAATCAGTAAATGCATGAAAGTAACAAATGAAGTCAGAAAGGGTTGAAAATTGCTGATGTGGCTTTGAATGGTGCATTTTGAACACACACAAAATCTAGAGTTGAAATAAGTTCAAAAAAATGAAATCCCTTTTTAACAGATGAGTTCTCATCCGAACCCCTGATACTTCGAAAGAGATTGTCCATTTTGTACACAAAGTGCATCCAGTTTTTGCCGTAACCCTCTCAACTTTTTAGCACATGCTATGTGGGTGAAATGATGATACCATGCCAACTTTCAACCTTTTTAGAGTTCATTTGTAGTGCTTTTCAATTTCAAGGTCATTCAGCTAAAAAATTAGTAAATGCATTAAAAATAACAAATGAAGTCAGAAAGGGTTGAAAATATATTATGTGGCTTTGAATGGTGCATTTTGACACACAAAAGTCTGGAGTTGAAATAAGTTCAAAAAAATGAAATCCCTATGTAACACATGAGTTTTCGTCTGATCCACTGATACTTCGAAAGAGATTGTCCATTTTGTATACGAAGTGCATCCAATTTTTGCCGTAACCTTCTCAACTTTTTAGCACATTCTATGTGGGTGAAATGATGATACCATGCCAACTTTCAACCTTTTTAGAGTTCATTTGAAGTGCTTTTCAATTTCAAGGTCATTCAGCTAAAACAATCAGTAAATGCATGAACAATAACAAATGAAGTCAGAAAGGGTTGAAAATTGATGATGTGGCTTTGAATGGTGCATTTTGAAAACACAAAAAGTCTGGAGTTCAAATAAGTTCAAGAAAATGAAATCCATTTGTAACAGATGAGTTTCTGTATGAAACACTTATACTGTGAAAGAGATTGTCTGTTTTGTACATGAAAAGCATCTAGTTTTTGCCGTAACCCTCTCAACTTTTATGCACATACTATGTGGGTGAAATGATGATACCATGCCAACTTTCAACATTTTCTATGTTCATTTGAAATGCTTTTGAATTTCAGGGTCTTATAGCTTCAAAAAAGCAATAAATGCATGAAAGTAACAAATGAAGTCAAAAAGGGTTGAAAATTGATGATGTGGCTTTGAATGGTGCATTTTGAACACACACAAATCTGGAGTTGAAATAAGTTCAAAAAAATGAAATCCCTTTTTAACAGATGAGTTTTCATCCGAACCCCTAATACTTCGAAAGACATTGTCCATTTTGTACACAAAGTGCATCCAGTTTTTGCCGTAACCCTGTCAACTTTTAGCACAATCTATGTGGGTGAAATGATGATACCATGCCAACTTTCATCCTTTTTAGAGTTCATTTGTAGTGCTTTTCAATTTCAAGGTCATTCAGCTAAAAAATTAGTAAATGCATTAAAAATAACAAATGAAGTCAGAAAGGGTTGAAAATATATTATGTGGCTTTGAATGGTGCATTTTGACACACAAAAGTCTGGAGTTGAAATAAGTTCAAAAAAATGAAATCCCTATGTAACACATGAGTTTTCGTCTGATCCACTGATACTTCGAAAGAGATTGTCCATTTTGTATATGAAGTGCATCCAATTTTTGCCGTAACCTTCTCAACTTCTTAGCACATTCTATGTGGGTGAAATGATGATACCATGCCAACTTTCAACCTTTTTAGAGTTCATTTGAAGTGCTTTTCAATTTCAAGGTCATTCAGCTAAAACAATCAGTAAATGCATGAACAATAACAAATGAAGTCAGAAAGGGTTGAAAATTGATGATGTGGCTTTGAATGGTGCATTTTGAACACACAAAAAGTCTGGAGTTCAAATAAGTTCAAGAAAATGAAATCCATTTGTAACAGATGAGTTTCTGTATGAAACACTTATACTGTGAAAGAGATTGTCTGTTTTGTACATGAAAAGCATCTAGTTTTTGCCGTAACCCTCTCAACTTTTATGCACATACTATGTGGGTGAAATGATGATACCATGCCAACTTTCAACATTTTCTATGTTCATTTGAAATGCTTTTGAATTTCAGGGTCTTATAGCTTCAAAAAATCAATAAATGCATGAAAGTAACAAATGAAGTCAAAAAGGGTTGAAAATTGATGATGTGGCTTTGAATGGTGCATTTTGAACACACACAAATCTGGAGTTGAAATAAGTTCAAAAAAATGAAATCCCTTTTTAACAGATGAGTTTTCATCCGAACCCCTGATACTTCGAAAGAGATTGTCCATTTTGTACACAAAGTGCATCCAGTTTTTGTCGTAACCCTGTCAACTTTTAGCACAATCTATGTGGGTGAAATGATGATACCATGCCAACTTTCAACCTTTTTAGAGTTCATTTGTAGTGCTTTTCAATTTCAAGGTCATTCAGCTAAAAAATTAGTAAATGCATTAAAAATAACAAATGAAGTCAGAAAGGGTTGAAAATATATTATGTGGCTTTGAATGGTGCATTTTGACACACAAAAGTCTGGAGTTGAAATAAGTTCAAAAAATGAAATCCCTATGTAACACATGAGTTTTCGTCTGATCCACTGATACTTCGAAAGAGATTGTCCATTTTGTATACAAAGTGCATCCAATTTTTGCCGTAACCTTCTCAACTTTTTAGCACATTCTATGTGGGTGAAATGATGATACCATGCCAACTTTCAACCTTTTTAGAGTTCATTTGAAGTGCTTTTCAATTTCAAGGTCATTCAGCTAAAACAATCAGTAAATGCATGAACAATAACAAATGAAGTCAGAAAGGGTTGAAAATTGATGATGTGGCTTTGAATGGTGCAATTTGAACACACAAAAAGTCTGGAGTTCAAATAAGTTCAAGAAAATGAAATCCATTTGTAACAGATGAGTTTCTGTATGAAACACTTATACTGTGAAAGAGATTGTCTGTTTTGTACATGAAAAGCATCTAGTTTTTGCCGTAACCCTCTCAACTTTTATGCACATACTATGTGGGTGAAATGATGATACCATGCCAACTTTCAACATTTTCTATGTTCATTTGAAATGCTTTTGAATTTCAGGGTCTTATAGCTTCAAAAAATCAATAAATGCATGAAAGTAACAAATGAAGTCAAAAAGGGTTGAAAATTGATGATGTGGCTTTGAATGGTGCATTTTGAACACACACAAATCTGGAGTTGAAATAAGTTCAAAAAATGAAATCCCTTTTTAACAGATGAGTTTTCATCCGAACCCCTGATACTTCGAAAGAGATTGTCCATTTTGTACACAAAGTGCATCCAGTTTTTGCCGTAACCCTGTCAACTTTTAGCACAATCTATGTGGGTGAAATGATGATACCATGCCAACTTTCAACCTTTTTAGAGTTCATTTGTAGTGCTTTTCAATTTCAAGGTCATTCAGCTAAAAAATTAGTAAATGCATTAAAAATAACAAATGAAGCCAGAAAGGGTTGAAAATATATTATGTGGCTTTGAATGGTGCATTTTGAACACACAAATGTCTGGCGTTGAAATAAGTTCTGAAAAATGAAATCCCTATGTAACACATGAGTTTTCGTCTGAACCAATGATACTTCGAAAGAGATTGTCCATTTTGTATACAAAGTGCATCCAATTTTTGCCGTAACCTTCTCAACTTTTTAGCACATTCTATGTGGGTGAAATGATGATACCATGCCAACTTTCAACCTTTTTAGAGTTCATTTGAAGTGCTTTTCAATTTCAAGGTCATTCAGCTAAAAAAATCAGTAAATGCATGAAAAATAACAAATGAAGTCAGAAAGGGTTGAAAATTGATGATGTGGCTTTGAATGGTGCATTTTGAACACACAAAAAGTCTGGAGTTCAAATAAGTTCAAGAAAATGAAATCCATTTGTAACAGATGAGTTTCTGTATGAAACGCTTATACTTTGAAAGAGATTGTCTGTTTTGTACACAAAGTGCATCTAGTTTTTGCCGTAACCCTCTCAACTTTTATGCACATGCTATGTTGGTGAAATGATGATTCCATGACAACTTTCAACATTTTTAGAGTTCATTTGAAATGCTTTTGAATTTCAGGGTCTTATAGCTCAAAAAAATCAGTAAATAGATGAAAAATAACAAATGAAGTCAGAAAGGGTTGAAAATTGATGATGTTGCTTTGAATGGTGCATTTTGAACACACAAAAAGTCTGGAGGTGAAATAAGTTCAAAAAAATGAAATCCATTTGTAACAGATGAGTTTTTGTCCGAACCGCTGATACTTCGAAAGAGATTGTCCATTTTGTACACAAAGTGCATCTAGTTTTTGCCGTAACCCTCTCCACTTTTAGCACATTCTATGTGGGTGAAATGATGATACCATGCCAACTTTCAACCTTTTTAGAGTTCATTTGTAGTGCTTTTCAATTTCAAGGTCATTCAGCTAAAAAAATCAGTAAATGCATGAAAAATAAAAAAATGAAGTCAGAAAGGGTTGAAAATTGATGATGTGGCTTTGAATGGTGCATTTTGAACACACAAAAAGTCTGGAGTTGAAATAAGTTCAAGAAAATGAAATCCATTTGTAACAGATGAGTTTTTGTATGAAACGTTTATACTTCGAAAGAGATTGTCTGTTTTGTACACGAAGTGCATCTAGTTTTTGCCGTAACCCTCTCAACTTTTATGCACATGCGATATGGGTGAAATGATGATACCATGCCAACTTTCAACATTTTCAGAGTTCATTTGAAATGCTTTTGAATTTCAGGGTTTTATAGCTCAAAAAATCAGTAAATGGATGAAAAATAACAAATGAAGTCAGAAAGGGTTTAAGCTTGATGATGTCGCTTTGAATGGTGCATTTTGAACACACAAAAAGTCTGGAGGTGAAATAAGTTCAAAAAAATGAAATCAATTTGTAACAGATGAGTTTTTGTCCGAACCGCTGATACGTCGAAAGAGATTGTCCATTTTGTACACAAAGTGCATCTAGTTTTTGCCGTAACCCTCTCAACTTTTAGCACATTCTATGTGGGTGAAATGATGATACCATGCCAACTTTCAACCTTTTTAGAGTTCATTTGTAGTGCTTTTCAATTTCAAGGTCATTCAGCTAAAAAATTAGTAAATGCATTAAAAATAACAAATGAAGTCAGAAAGGGTTGAAAATAGATTATGTGGCTTTGAATGGTGCATTTTGAACACACAAAAAGTCTGGAGTTCAAATAAGTTCAAGAAAATGAAATCCCTTTGTAACAGATGAGTTTCTGTATGAAACGCTTATACTTCGAAAGAGATTGTCTGTTTTGTACACGAAGTGCATCTAGTTTTTGTCGTAACCCTCTCAACTTTAATGCACATGCTATGTGGGTGAAATGATGATACCATGCCAACTTTCAACATTTTCAGAGTTCATTTGAAATGCTTTTGAATTTCAGGGTCTTATAGCTCAGAAAAATCAGTAAATGGATGAAAAATAACAAATGAAGTCAGAAAGGGTTGAAAATTGATGATGTCGCTTTGAATGGTGCATTTTGAACACACAAAAGTCTGGAGTTGAAATAAGATCAAAAAAATGAAATCCCTTTGTAACACATGAGTTTTCGTCCGAACCACTGATACTTCGAAAGAGATTGTCCATTTTGTATACAAAGTGCATCCAGTTTTTGCCGTAACGTTGTCAACATTTTAGCACATTCTACGTGGGAGAAATGATGATACCATGCAAACTTTCAACCTTTTTAGAGTTCATTTGTAGTGCTTTTCAATTTCATGGTCATTCAGCTAAAAAAATCAGTAAATGCATGAAAAATAACAAATGAAATCAGAAAGGGTTGAAAATTGATGATGTGGCTTTGAATGGTGCATTTTGGACACACAAAAAGTCTGGAGTTCAAATAAGTTCAAGAAAATGAAATCGATTTGTAACAGATGAGTTTCTGTATGAAACACTTATACTTTGAAAGAGATTGTCTGTTTTGTACACGAAAAGCATCTAGTTTTTGCCGTAACCCTCTCAACTTTTATGCACATGCTATGTGGGTGAAATGATGATACCATGCCAACTTTCAACATTTTCTATGTTCATTTGAAATGCTTTTCAATTTCAGGGTCTTATAGCTTCAAAAAATCAGTAAATGCATGAAAGTAACAAATGAAGTCAGAAAGGGTTGAAAGTTGATGATGTGGCTTTGAATGGTGCATTTTGAACACACACAAAATCTGGAGTTGAAATAAGTTCAAAAAAATGAAATCCCTTTTTAACAGATGAGTTTTCATCCGAACCCCTGATACTTCGAAAGAGATTGTCCATTTTGTACACAAAGTGCATCCAGTTTTTGCCGTAACCCTCTCAACTTTTTAGCACATGCTATGTGGGTGAAATGATGATACCATGCCAACTTTCAACCTTTTTAGAGTTCATTTGAAATGCTTTTGAATTTCAGGGTCTTATAGCTCAAAAAAATTAGTAAATGGATGAAAAATAACAAATGAATTCAGAAAGGGTTGAAAATTATGATGTCACTTTGAATGGTGCATTTTGAACATACGAAAAGTCTGGAGGTGAAATAAGTTTTAAAAAATGAAATCCCTTTGTAACAGATGAGTTTTTGTCCGAACCGCTGATACTTCGAAAGAGATTTTCCATTTTGTACACAAGGTGCATCCAGTTTTTGCCGTTACCCTCTCAACTTTTTAGCACATGCTATGTGGGTGAAATGATGATACCATGCCAACTTTCAACCTTTTTAGAGTTCATTTGTAGTGCTTTTCAATTTCTAGGACATTCAGCTAAAAAACAATAAATGCATGAAAAATAACAAATGAAGTTAGAAAGGGTTGAAAATTGATAATGTGGCATTGAATGGTGAATTTCTAACACACAAAAAGTCTGTAGTTCAAATAAGTTCAAGAAAATGAAATCCCTTTGTAATAGGTGAGTTTCCGTATGAAACCCTTATACTTTGAAAGAGATTGTCTGTTTTGTACATGAAGTGCATCTAGTTTTTGCCGTAACCCTCTCAACTTTTATGCACATGCTATGTGGGTGAAATGATGATACCATGCCAAGTTTCAACATTTTTAGAGTTCATTTGTAGTGCTTTTCAGTTTCAAGGTCATTCAGCTAAAAAATTAGTAAATGCATTAAAAATAACAAATGAAGTCAGAAAGGGTTGAAAATATATTATGTGGCTTTGAATGGTGCATTTTGAACACACAAAAGTCTGGAGTTGAAATAAGTTCAAAAAAATGAAATCCCTATGTAACACATGAGTTTTCGTCTGAACCACTGATACTTCGAAAGAGATTGTCCATTTTGTATACAAAGTGCATCCAATTTTTGCCGTAACCTTCTCAACATTTTAGCAAATTCTATGTCGGTGAAATGATGATACCATGCCAACTTTCAACCTTTTTAGAGTTCATTTGAAGTGCTTTTCAATTTCAAGGTCATTCAGCTAAAAAAATCAGTAAATGCATGAAAAATAACAAATGAAGTCAGAAAGGGTTGAAAATTGATGATGTGGCTTTGAATGGTGCATTTTGAACACACAAAAAGTCTGGAGTTCAAATAAGTTCAAGAAAATGAAATCCATTTGTAATAGATGAGTTTCTGTATGAAACGCTTATACTTTGAAAGAGATTGTCTGTTTTGTACACAAAGTGCATCTAGTTTTTGCCGTAACCCTCTCAACTTTTATGCACATGCTATGTGGGTGAAATGATGATTCCATGCCAACTTTCAACATTTTTAGAGTTCATTTGAAATGCTTTTGAGTTTCAGGGTCTTATAGCTCAAAAAAATCAGTAAATGGATGAAAAATAACAAATGAAGTCAGAAAGGGTTGAAAATTGATGATGTCGCTTTGAATGGTGCATTTTGAACACACAAAAAGTATGGAGGTGAAATAAGTTCAAAAAAATGAAATCCATTTGTAACAGATGAGTTTTTGTCCGAACCGCTGATACTTCGAAAGAGATTGTCCATTTTGTAGACAAAGTGCATCTAGTTTTTGCCGTAACCCTCTCCACTTTTAGCACATTCTATGTGGGTGAAATGATGATACCATGCCAACTTTCAACCTTTTTAGAGTTCATTTGTAGTGCTTTTCAATTTCAAGGTCATTCAGCTAAAAAATCAGTAAATGCATGAAAAATAAAAAAATGAAGTCAGAAAGGGTTGAAAATTGATGATGTGGCTTGAATGGTGCATTTTGAACACACAAAAAGTCTGGAGTTCAAATAAGTTCAAGAAAATGAAATCCATTTGTAACAGATGAGTTTTTGTATGAAACGTTTATACTTCGAAAGAGTTTGTCTGTTTTGTACACGAAGTGCATCTAGTTTTTGCCGTAACCCTCTCAACTTTTATGCACATGCGATATGGGTGAAATGATGATACCATACCAACTTTCAACATTTTCAGAGTTCATTTGAAATGCTTTTGAATTTCAGGGTTTTATAGCTCAAAAAATCAGTAAATGGATGAAAAATAACAAATGAAGTCAGAAAGGGTTTAAGCTTGATGATGTCGCTTTGAATGGTGCATTTTGAACACACAAAAAGTCTGGAGGTGAAATAAGTTCAAAAAAATGAAATCCATTTGTAACAGATGAGTTTTTGTCCGAACCGCTGATACTTCGAAAGAGATTGTCCATTTTGTACACAAAGTGCATCTAGTTTTTGCCGTAACCCTCTCAACTTTTAGCACATTCTATGTGGGTGAAATGATGATACCATGCCAACTTTCAACCTTTTTAGAGTTCATTTGTAGTGCTTTTCAATTTCAAGGTCATTCAGCTAAAAAATTAGTAAATGCATTAAAAATAACAAATGAAGTCAGAAAGGGTTGAAAATAGATTATGTGGCTTTGAATGGTGCATTTTGAACACACAAAAAGTCTGGAGTTCAAATAAGTTCAAGAAAATGAAATCCCTTTGTAACAGATGAGTTTCTGTATGAAACGCTTATACTTCGAAAGAGATTGTCTGTTTTGTACACGAAGTGCATCTAGTTTTTGTCGTAACCCTCTCAACTTTAATGCACATGCTATGTGGGTGAAATGATGATACCATGCCAACTTTCAACATTTTCAGAGTTCATTTGAAATGCTTTTGAATTTCAGGGTCTTATAGCTCAGAAAAATCAGTAAATGGATGAAAAATAACAAATGAAGTCAGAAAGGGTTGAAAATTGATGATGTCGCTTTGAATGGTGCATTTTGAACACACAAAAGTCTGGAGTTGAAATAAGATCAAAAAAATGAAATCCCTTTGTAACACATGAGTCTTCGTCCGAACCACTGATACTTCGAAAGAGATTGTCCATTTTGTATACAAAGTGCATCCAGTTTTTGCCGTAATGTTGTCAACATTTTAGCACATTCTATGTGGGTGAAATGATGATACCATGCCAACTTTCAACCTTTTTAGAGTTCATTTGTAGTGCTTTTCAATTTCATGGTCATTCAGCTAAAAAAATGAGTAAATGCATGAAAAATAACAAATGAAATCAGAAAGGGTTGAAAATTGATGATGTGGCTTTGAATGGTGCATTTTGGACACACAAAAAGTCTGGAGTTCAAATAAGTTCAAGAAAATGAAATCGATTTGTAACAGATGAGTTTCTGTATGAAACACTTATACTTTGAAAGAGATTGTCTGTTTTGTACACGAAAAGCATCTAGTTTTTGCCGTAACCCTCTCAACTTTTATGCACATGCTATGTGGGTGAAATGATGATACCATGCCAACTTTCAACATTTTCTATGTTCATTTGAAATGCTTTTGAATTTCAGGGTCTTATAGCTTCAAAAAATCAGTAAATGCATGAAAGTAACAAATGAAGTCAGAAAGGGTTGAAAGTTGATGATGTGGCTTTGAATGGTGCATTTTGAACACACACAAAATCTGGAGTTGAAATAAGTTCAAAAAAATGAAATCCCTTTTTAACAGATGAGTTTTCATCCGAACCCCTGATACTTCGAAAGAGATTGTCCATTTTGTACACAAAGTGCTTCCAGTTTTTGCCGTAACCCTCTCAACTTTTTAGCACATGCTATTTGGGTGAAATGATGATACCATGCCAACTTTCAACCTTTTTAGAGTTCATTTGAAATGCTTTTGAGTTTCAGGGTCTTATAGCTCAAAAAAATCAGTAAATGGATGAAAAATAACAAATGAAGTCAGAAAGGGTTGAAAATTGATGATGTCGCTTTGAACGGTGCATTTTGAACACACAAAAAGTATGGAGGTGAAATAAGTTCAAAAAAATGAAATCCATTTGTAACAGATGAGTTTTTGTCCGAACCGCTGATACTTCGAAAGAGATTGTCCATTTTGTAGACAAAGTGCATCTAGTTTTTGCCGTAACCCTCTCCACTTTTAGCACATTCTATGTGGGTGAAATGATGATACCATGCCAACTTTCAACCTTTTTAGAGTTCATTTGTAGTGCTTTTCAATTTCAAGGTCATTCAGCTAAAAAATCAGTAAATGCATGAAAAATAAAAAAATGAAGTCAGAAAGGGTTGAAAATTGATGATGTGGCTTGAATGGTGCATTTTGAACACACAAAAAGTCTGGAGTTCAAATAAGTTCAAGAAAATGAAATCCATTTGTAACAGATGAGTTTTTGTATGAAACGTTTATACTTCGAAAGAGATTGTCTGTTTTGTACACGAAGTGCATCTAGTTTTTGCCGTAACCCTCTCAACTTTTATGCACATGCGATATGGGTGAAATGATGATACCATACCAACTTTCAACATTTTCAGAGTTCATTTGAAATGCTTTTGAATTTCAGGGTTTTGTAGCTCAAAAAATCAGTAAATGGATGAAAAATAACAAATGAAGTCAGAAAGGGTTTAAGCTTGATGATGTCGCTTTGAATGGTGCATTTTGAACCCACAAAAAGTTTGGAGGTGAAATAAGTTCAAAAAAATGAAATCACTTTGTAACAGATGAGTTTTTGTCCGAACCGCTGATACTTCGAAAGAGATTGTCCATTTTGTACACAAAGTGCATCTAGTTTTTGCCGTAACCCTCTCAACTTTTAGCACATTCTATGTGGGTGAAATGATGATACCATGCCAACTTTCAACCTTTTTAGAGTTCATTTGTAGTGCTTTTCAATTTCAAGGTCATTCAGCTAAAAAATTAGTAAATGCATTAAAAATAACAAATGAAGTCAGAAAGGGTTGAAAATAGATTATGTGGCTTTGAATGGTGCATTTTGAACACACAAAAAGTCTGGAGTTCAAATAAGTTCAAGAAAATGAAATCCCTTTGTAACAGATGAGTTTCTGTATGAAACGCTTATACTTCGAAAGAGATTGTCTGTTTTGTACACGAAGTGCATCTAGTTTTTGTCGTAACCCTCTCAACTTTAATGCACATGCTATGTGGGTGAAATGATGATACCATGCCAACTTTCAACATTTTCAGAGTTCATTTGAAATGCTTTTGAATTTCAGGGTCTTATAGCTCAGAAAAATCAGTAAATGGATGAAAAATAACAAATGAAGTCAGAAAGAGTTGAAAATTGATGATGTCGCTTTGAATGGTGCATTTTGAACACACAAAAGTCTGGAGTTGAAATAAGATCAAAAAAATGAAATCCCTTTGTAACACATGAGTCTTCGTGCGAACCACTGATACTTCGAAAGAGATTGTCCATTTTGTATACAAAGTGCATCCAGTTTTTGCCGTAACGTTGTCAACATTTTAGCACATTCTATGTGGGTGAAATGATGATACCATGCCAACTTTCAACCTTTTTAGAGTTCATTTGTAGTGCTTTTCAATTTCATGGTCATTCAGCTAAAAAATCAGTAAATGCATGAAAAATAACAAATGAAATCAGAAAGGGTTGAAAATTGATGATGTGGCTTTGAATGGTGCATTTTGGACACACAAAAAGTCTGGAGTTCAAATAAGTTCAAGAAAATGAAATCGATTTCTAACAGATGAGTTTCTGTATGAAACACTTATACTTTGAAAGAGATTGTCTGTTTTGTACACGAAAAGCATCTAGTTTTTGCCGTAACCCTCTCAACTTTTATGCACATGCTATGTGGGTGAAATGATGATACCATGCCAACTTTCAACATTTTCTATGTTCATTTGAAATGCTTTTGAATTTCAGGGTCTTATAGCTTCAAAAAATCAGTAAATGCATGAAAGTAACAAATGAAGTCAGAAAGGGTTGAAAGTTGATGATGTGGCTTTGATGGTGCATTTTGAACACACACAAAATCTGGAGTTGAAATAAGTTCAAAAAAATGAAATCCCTTTTTAACAGATGAGTTTTCATCCGAACCCCTGATACTTCGAAAGAGATTGTCCATTTTGTACACAAAGTGCTTCCAGTTTTTGCCGTAACCCTCTCAACTTTTTAGCACATGCTATGTGGGTGAAATGATGATACCATGCCAACTTTCAACCTTTTTAGAGTTCATTTGAAATGCTTTCTAATTTCAGGGTCTTATAGCTCAAAAAAATTAGTAAATGGATGAAAAATAACAAATGAAGTCAAAAAGGGTTGAAAATTGATGATGTCACTTTGAATGGTGCATTTTGAACACACGAAAAGTCTGGAGGTGAAATAAGTTTTAAAAAATGAAATCCCTTTGTAACAGATGAGTTTTTGTCCGAATCGCTGATACTTCGAAAGAGATTTTCCATTTTGTACACAAGGTGCATCCGGTTTTTGCCGTTACCCTCTCATCTTTTTAGCACATGCTATGTGGGTGAAATGATGATACCATGCCAACTTTCAACCTTTTTAGAGTTCATTTGTAGTGCTTTTCAATTTCTAGGACATTGAGCTAAAAAAACAATAAATGCATGAAAAATAACAAATGATGTTAGAAAGGGTTGAAAATTGATAATGTGGCATTGAATGGTGAATTTCTAACACACAAAAAGTCTGTAGTATAAATAAGTTCAAGAAAATGAAATCCCTTTGTAATAGGTGAGTTTCCGTATGAAACCCTTATACTTTGAAAGAGATTGTCTGTTTTGTACATGAAGTGCATCTAGTTTTTTCCGTAACCCTCTCAACTTTTATGCACATGCTATGTGGGTGAAATGATGATACCATGCCAAGTTTCAACATTTTCAGAGTTCATTTGTAGTGCTTTTCAGTTTCAAGGTCATTCAGCTAAAAAATTAGTAAATGCATTAAAAATAACAAATGAAGTCAGAAAGGGTTGAAAATATATTATGTGGCTTTGAATGGTGCATTTTGAACACACAAAAGTCTGGAGTTGAAATAAGTTCAAAAAAATGAAATCCCTATGTAACACATGAGTTTTCGTCTGAACCACTGATACTTCGAAAGAGATTGTCCATTTTGTATACAAAGTGCATCCAATTTTTGCCGTAACCTTCTCAACATTTTAGCAAATTCTATGTGGGTGAAATGATGATACCATGCCAACTTTCAACCTTTTTAGAGTTCATTTGAAGTGCTTTTCAATTTCAAGGTCATTCAGCTAAAAAAATCAGTAAATGCATGAAAAATAACAAATGAAGTCAGAAAGGGTTGAAAATTGATGATGTGGCTTTGAATGGTGCATTTTGAACACACAAAAAGTCTGGAGTTCGAATAAGTTCAAGAAAATGAAATCCATTTGTAATAGATGAGTTTCTGTATGAAACGCTTATACTTTGAAAGAGATTGTCTGTTTTGTACACAAAGTGCATCTAGTTTTTGCCGTAACCCTCTCAACTTTTATGCACATGCTATGTGGGTGAAATGATGATTCCATGCCAACTTTGAACATTTTTAGAGTTCATTTGAAATGCTTTTGAGTTTCAGGGTCTTATAGCTCAAAAAAATCAGTAAATGGATGAAAAATAACAAATGAAGTCAGAAAGGGTTGAAAATTGATGATGTCGCTTTGAATGGTGCATTTTGAACACACAAAAAGTCTAGAGGTGAAATAAGTTCAAAAAAATGAAATCCATTTGTAACAGATGAGTTTTTGTCCGAACCGCTGATACTTCGAAAGAGATTGTCCATTTTGTAGACAAAGTGCATCTAGTTTTTGCCGTAACCCTCTCGACTTTTAGCACATTCTATGTGGGTGTAATGATGATACCATGCCAACTTTCAACCTTTTTAGAGTTCATTTGTAGTGCTTTTCAATTTCAAGGTCATTCAGCTAAAAAATCAGTAAATGCATGAAAAATAAAAAAATGAAGTCAGAAAGGGTTGAAAATTGATGATGTGGCTTGAATGGTGCATTTTGAACACACAAAAAGTCTGGAGTTCAAATAAGTTCAAGAAAATGAAATCCATTTGTAACAGATGAGTTTTTGTATGAAACATTTATACTTCGAAAGAGATTGTCTGTTTTGTACATGAAGTGCATCTAGTTTTTGCCGTAACCCTCTCAACTTTTATGCACATGCGATATGGGTGAAATGATGATACCATGCCAACTTTCAACATTTTCAGAGTTCATTTGAAATGCTTTTGAATTTTAGGGTTTTATAGCTCAAAAAATCAGTAAATGGATGAAAAATAACAAATGAAGTCAGAAAGGGTTTAAGCTTGATGATGTCGCTTTGAATGGTGCATTTTGAACACACAAAAAGTCTGGAGGTGAAATAAGTTCAAAAAAATGAAATCCCTTTGTAACAAATGAGTTTTTGTCCGAACCGTTGATACTTCGAAAGAGATTGTCCATTTTGTACACAAAGTGCATCTAGTTTTTGCTGTAACCCTCTCAACTTTTAGCACATTCTATGTGGGTGAAATGATGATACCATGCCAACTTTCAACCTTTTTAGAGTTCATTTGTAGTGCTTTTCAATTTCAAGGTCATTCAGCTAAAAAATCAGTAAATGCATTACAAATAACAAATGAAGTCAGAAAGGGTTGAAAATAGATTATGTGCCTTTGAATGGTGCATTTTGAACACACAAAAAGTATGGAGTTCAAATAAGTTCAAGAAAATGAAATCCCTTTGTAACAGATAAGTTTCTGTATGAAGCGCTTATACTTCGAAAGAGATTGTCTGTTTTGTACACGAAGTGCATATAGTTTTTGTCGTAACCCTCTCAACTTTAATGCACATGCTATGTGGGTGAAATGATGATACCATGCCAACTTTCAACATTTTCAGAGTTCATTTGAAATGCTTTTGAATTTCATGGTCTTATAGCTCAGAAAAATCAGTAAATGGATGAAAAATAACAATTGAAGTCAGAAAGGGTTGAAAATTGATGATGTCGCTTTGAATGGTGCATTTTGAACACACAAAAGTCTGGAGTTGAAATAAGTTCAAAAAAATGAAATCCCTTTGTAACACATGAGTTTTCGTCCGAACCACTGATACTTCGAAAGAGATTGTCCATTTTGTATACAAAGTGCATCCAGTTTTTGCCGTAACGTTGTCAACATTTTAGCACATTCTATGTGGGTGAAATGATGATACCATGCCAACTTTCAACCTTTTTAGAGTTCGTTTGTAGTGCTTTTCAATTTTATGGTCATTCAGCTAAAAAAATCAGTAAATGCATAAAAAAATAACAAATGAAGTCAGAAAGGGTTGAAAATTGATGATGTGGCTTTGAATGGTGCATTTTGGACACACAAAAAGTCTGGAGTTCGAATAAGTTCAAGAAAATGAAATCGATTTGTAACAGATGAGTTTCTGTATTAAACACTTATACTTTGAAAGAGATTGTCTGTTTTGTACACGAAAAGCATCTAGTTTTTGCCGTAACCCTCTCAACTTTTATGCACATGCTATGTGGGTGAAATGATGATACCATGCCAACTTTCAACATTTTCTATGTTCATTTGAAATGCTTTTGAATTTCAGGGTCTTATAGCTTCAAAAAATCAGTAAATGCATGAAAGTAACAAATGAAGTCAGAAAGGGTTGAAAATTGATGATGTGGCTTTGAATGGTGCATTTTGAACACACACAAAATCTGGAGTTGAAGTAAGTTCAAAAAAATGAAATCCCTTTTTAACAGATGAGTTTTCATCCGAACCCCTGATACTTCAGAAGAGATTGTCCATTTTGTACACAAAGTGCATCCAGTTTTTGCCGTAACCCTCTCAACCTTTTAGCACATGCTATGTGGGTGAAATTATGATACCATGTCAACTTTCAACCTTTTTAGAGTTCATTTGAAATGCTTTTGAATTTCAGGGTCTTATAGCTCAAAAAAATTAGTAAATGGATGAAAAATAACAAATGAAGTCAGAAAGGGTTGAAAATTGATGATGTCACTTTGAATGGTGCATTTTGAACACACGAAAAGTCTGGAGGTGAAATAAGTTTAAAAAAATGAAATCCCTTTGTAACAGATGAGTTTTTGTCCGAACCGCTGATACTTCGAAAGAGATTTTCCATTTTGTACACAAGGTGCATCCAGTTTTTGCCGTTACCCTCTCAACTTTTTAGCACATGCTATGTGGGTGAAATGATGATACCATGCCAACTTTCAACCTTTTTAGAGTTCATTTGTAGTGCTTTTCAATTTCTAGGTCATTCAGCTAAAAAAACAATAAATGCATGAAAAATAACAAATGAAGTCAGAAAGGGTTGAAAATTGATAATGTGGCATTGAATGGCGAATTTCTAACACACAAAAAGTCTGGAGTTCAAATAAGTTCAAGAAAATGAAATCCCTTTGTAACAGGTGAGTTTCCGTATGAAACCCTTATACTTTGAAAGAGATTGTCTGTTTTGTACATGAAGTGCATCTAGTTTTTGCCGTAACCCTCTCAACTTTTATGCACATGCTATGTGGGTGAAATGATGATACCATGCCAAGTTTCAACATTTTCAATGTTCTTTTGAAATGCTTTTGAATTTTTGGGTCTTATAGCTCAAAAAATCAGTAAATGCATGAAAGTAACAAATGTAGTCAGAAAGGGTTGAAAATTGATGATGTGGCTTTGAATGGTGCATTTTGAACACACAAAAAGTCTGGAGTT